>NC_043958.1:29841932-29995629 GCF_902148855.1 Sphaeramia orbicularis
GTCATTTCCATGCTTGGCTCAAGAATCCAGGCTCCAACTCGGAGTCAGTTCCAGGCTCCGGGCTCGTGCCTCCAGGCTCAAAGCTCATGCTCACGGCTCAATTTCCGAGCTCCAGGCTCCAGGCTTGGGGTAAGTTCCAGGGTTCCAGGGCTCTGGGCTCAAGGCTCTTGGATCAGGGTCAGTTTTTTTCTCCAGGCTCCAGTTTGCAGGCTCCAGGCTCCGGGCTCAAGCTCACGGCTCAAGGCTGCAGGCTCACGGCTCCAAGCTCCAGGCTCCAGGCTACAGGCTCCAGGCTCCAGCCCCAGGCTCAAGGCTTCAGGCTCCAGGCTCCAGGCTCCTTCCTAAGGATCAAGGCTTTGGGCTCAGAGTATGTTCGTGGCTCGGGCTCAAATTTTAGGCTCCTTATTTCTGGCTCAGTTCAAGGCTACAGGGTGAATGCTCCAGGTCTATGCTCCAGGCTCGTGACTACGCGTTCCAGGCTACAGGCACCTGGCTCCAGGCTCAAGGCTCGGCTCCACTCCAGCCTCAGGGTCAGTTCCATACTCGGGCTAGAGACTCAAGACTCAAGGCTCTGGGTCAGTCATGGTTCCAGTCACCAGGCTCTAGACTCCAGGCTCAAGGCTCCATACTTCAATCTCTTAGCTCTAGGCTATAGGCCCCAGGGTCGGTGTCAGTTCCAGGCCCGTGCTCCTGCTTCAGGCTCCGGGCTCAAGGCTCTGGGCTCAGTGTCAGTGCCAGGCTCCTTGCTCCCCCTCAAGGTCCAGGCTCCAGGCTCCAGGCTCCAGACTCCAGGCTCCAGGCTTCTTGCTTTGGGTAAGTCCATGCTTTGGGGTTTCATGCCCAGGGCTCCAGGCTCCTGGCTTTGGGCTTGGGGTCTTTTCCAGGCTCTTGGCGCCATGCTCATGGCTCCAGGCTCCAAGCTCCAGGCTCAAGGCTCCAGGCTCCAGGTTGAAAGCTCCAGGCTCTGGGCTCAGGATCAGTGCAAGGCTCCGGGCACCAGGACCAAGGTTTCGGGTTCCATGCCCTAGCCTATGGGCTCCAAACTCCAGGCTCCGGGCATTGTGTCAGGTCCAAGTTCCGGTCTCCAGACTTAAGGCTCCAGGCTTCGGGCTTTGGCTAAGTTCCATGCTCAGGGTTCCACGCCCTGGGCTCCAGGCTCTGGGAACAGGGTCATTTCCACGCTCAGGGCTCCAGAATCAAGGCTTTGGACTCGGAGTCAGTTCAAGGCTCCGGGCTCCAGGCTCCTGGCTCCAGTCTCCAGGCTCACAGCTCCATGCTCACGGCTCAATGCTCGGAGCTCCAAGCTCCGGGCTCCAGGCTCAGGGTCAGTTCCAGTCTCCGGGCTTCTGGGTCGTGACTCAAGGTTCTGTGCTCGGAGTCAGTTCCAGTCCTCCGTACCCCAGGCTCCAGGCACAGGGTCATTTCCAGGCTCCTGGCTCAAGACCCCAAGCTCACGGCTCTTGACTCAGGGTCAGTACAAGGCTTTGGGCTCACAGCTCCAGGGTCACGGCTCCATGCTCACGGATCCATGCTCTGGACCCCAGGTTCCGAGCTCAAGGTTCTGTTTTCGGGGTCAGTTCCAGGCTCTTTGCGCCAGGCTCCAATCTCACGGCTCCATGCTACGGGCTCCAGGCTTGGGGTAAGTTCCAGGGTTCGGGCTCCAGGCTCAGGGATCAAGGATCAATGTTCATGGTCAATTCAAGGCTCCGGGTTCTTTCCTCCGGGCTCGGGGTCACTTCGAGAATCTTGGTTCTGGGCTCCAGTCTTTAAGGTCTGGGCTCTAGATTCCGTGCACTAGGCTCCAGGCTCCTGGCTCATGGCTCAAGTCTCCAGGCTCACGGCTCCAAGCTCCAGCTCCAGGCTCCAGGCTCAAGGCTCAAGGCTCCAGGGTCTTAGTCAGTTGCAGACTCTGTGCTCCAGGCTATCGGCTCAAGACGCTAGGCTCAGGGTCAGTTCCAGGCTCGGGCTAAAGGATCCAGGCTCCGCACTCAAGGCTCCTGGTTCCAGGCACAGGGCTCCAGGCTTGGTGTCTGTTCCTTGCTCCGAGCTCAAAGCTCCAGCCTTGGGGTTAGTTTCAGCACTGCGCATCGGGCTCCAGGTTCCAGGTTCCATGACACAAACTTAAGGTCAAGGCTCCAGGTCCTTGCTGAGGGTCATTTCCAGGCTCCAGGCTCCAGGCTCCAGGCTCCAGGCTCTAGGCTCCGGGCCTCCAGGCTTTGGGCTCTGGGTCTTCTTCCAGGCTCTAGGCTCCAGGCTCATGTCTAAAGGCTCCCGGCTCCAGGCTCAACGCTCCAGGCTCTGGGCTCGCGATCATTTCCCGACTCCGATCTCCAGGACCCAGGTTTCCGGTTTGGGGTTTATTCCATGCTCTGGCATTTGGGCTCCGGGCTCCAGGCTTCGGGCTAAGGGTAAGTTCCATGCTGGGGTTTTCAACCCTTGCCTCCAAGTTCTGAGGTCTTCATTTCCACTCTCCGGGCTGCAGAATCCAGGTTCCAGCTCCGCACTTTGGGTCAGTTCCAGGCTCCAGACTCCAGGCTCCAGGCTCAAGGCTCAAGGCTCAAGTTCCGAGCTCTCAGGCTCCAAGCTCCAGGCTCACGGCTCAATGCTCCAAGCTCCAGTGCCTCCAGGCTCCAGGCTCTGGATCAGATCCAGTCTACGGGCTCCAGGGGTCCAGGCTCAAGGTTCCAATGCTCGGGGTTTGTTCAGGCTCCAGGCTCCAGTCTCCCAGGCACGGGCTCTCGGCTCCACGCTCCTTGCTCCGTGCTCCCGCTCCAGGCTCAAGGCTTCAGGCACGGGTCATTTCCAGGCTCCGGACTCCAGGCTTCAAATCTCCATGTTCACGGCTCTATGCTCACGGCTCCATGCTCCGGGCTCCAGGCTCGGGGGTCAGTTACCGGCTCCGGGCTCGTGGCTCCAGGCACGTGGTCAGTTTGAAGATCTGGGCTCCAAGCTCCAGTCCTTTAAAGCACGTGGCTCCGAAGCTCCGCGCTCCAGGCTCCGCCCTTCAGACTCAAGGCTCCAGGTAATTTGTAAGTGGCACGCTCCGTTTTCCAGGTTTACGGCTCCAGACTACGGGCTCGGGTTCAGTTCCAGGCTCGGGGCTACGGGCTACGGACTCCGGACTCCGGACTCCGGTCTCCGGGACTCCGGGCTCCGGGCTCGTGCTCCGCGTTTTCGGCCTCCGGGTTCCGGGTTCCAGACTCCGGGCTCCATATTTGGGGTCATTTCCAGGCTCCGGGCTCCGGGCTCGGTCTAGTGTTCAGTTCCAGGCTCAAGGCTCCCAGGATCCTAGCGCTGGGCTAAAGGCTATAGGCTCACCAACAATGTCCAGACCTCTCGGTTTTTCTGGTTTTCTGAGTTAGAAACAGGAAAAAATTTTCATTTTTGAGTGTTTTCAGACGATAAGAAGCTTGTCACGTTGTGACAAGGATGTTTCTTTTCAAGCAGAACTTCATGAATTGAGAATACTTTTACAAAAATGCCACCAAACAACTTATTTCTGACTTGTTTTTAGTGTTTCATGCTTTTCTGAGTAGATGAGGCAAAATGTCATTTTTTGAGCGTTTCCAGACGATAAGAAGCTGTTTTGGTCACTTTCAGACAAAGATGTTTTTTTCAAGCAGAACTTCATGATTGAGAAGACGTTAAGAAAAAGCCATAAAACACTTATTTCTGACAATTTTTTAGTGTTTTCATGCTTTTCTGAGTAGAAGAGGAAAAAAATGTCATATTTGGGCGTTTCAGACGATAAGAAGCTGTTTTGGTCACTTTGAGACAAGGACTTTTTTTTTCTCAAGCAAAAAGTCCATGAACTGATAAGACTTTGACAAAATAGCCATAAAACACTTATTTCTGACTAGTTTTTAGTGTTTTCATGCTTTTCTAGGTAGAAGAGGAAAAAATGTCATTTTTGAGCATTTTGTGCGAAAAGAAGCTGTTTTGGTCACTTTGAGACAAAGATGTTTTTTTTCAAACAGAACTTCATGATTGAGAAGACTTTTTAGAAACTGCAATAATACACTTGTTTCTGACTTGTTTTTAGTGTTTTCATGCTTTCTTAGTAGAAGAGGTAAATGTCATTTTTGAGCGTCTCAGACGAAAAGAAGTTGTTTTTTGTCACGGTGTGACAAGTATGTTTTTTTCTAAAGAAAAACTTCATGAACTGATAAGACTTTGACAATATAGCCATAAAACACTTATTTCCGACTAGTTTTTAGTGTTTTCATGCTTTTCTTACTATATTGGTAAAATGTAATTTTATACCGTTTCACGCAAGCAGAAGCTGATTTGGTCACTTTGAGGCAAGGATGTTTTGTCTCAAGAAGAACGTAAAGCTTCACACTTAGTTCTGGCATTTATTCAAACCTTCCCGTGGAGCAACCACACTCTAGTTGAAGAACTCTGTCCATGGTCCTGATTCTTTGTCTTTCTTTCTCTCTTGCTCTCTCTCTCCCTCTTCCCCTCCAACACCCTCAAAGCTGCACACTGGCCAGCATGGACGAGGAAGAGCACCGGGAAATGTCGCACTGACCCTTTTCAGGGTTAGACCGGGACGGCTGGTGGACGGTGTGGACTCTGTCTTTTTTCCAGCCCGTGTGGGACTTTTTTTTTTTTTTCCAGAGACAGAACACCGGTCAGTCTAACCCTTTTTTAAGCTCCGGTTCTTTTCTCATGTGGAGCTGGATAACGATAAAACATGTACCGTAACTTTGTTTTTTTTTTTCCAAAGACAACCCCTTTAAGCCTAACACCTTTTTTTTTTTTTAACCTCCGGGGCTTCTCTTCAACTTTAGACGGAAACCTAACCGTGTTCCAGGTCTTCATCTTTTCCCCTCTTTCCCTTCTCTTCTCTCCAGCCCCCTTAAAGCTGCTCACTGAGTTGTGGAACTTTTTCAAACCCCCCCAGTGGGCCCCACATCAGAGCCTCACACTCGAGGAAGAACTCTCGCCCTGGTCCTGGTCCCCCCACCCCCGCCCCCTTTTGTTTTTCTTCCAGCCACCTTGAAACTGCACATTGGCATGCGGTGAGGAGGAGGAACGCCGGGAAATGTCGCGCTGACACGGGTCAGGGTTAGGCCGGGACGGCCGGCGGACCGTGTGGACTCTTTCATTTTTCCAGGCCTTTGTGGGACGTTGCTATTTTTCCAGGCCTTTGTGGAATCTGTTATTTTTTTTCAAAGACAGAACGCCGGTTAGCTGATCCCCTTTTTAACCTCCGGTGCTTTTCTCATCTGGAGCTGGATAACGGTTAAACTCGAACTGTATGTGGGACCACGGCTGGACTGAGACTCATTTTTCAGCCCTGGAGTTTCGTACCTCAGACCGGCCACTTTAGATCACGAACAATTATTATTAAAATCATGGAATTATAACCTTACATGTTAGGTCTACACAAAGCCTTGTAATTCAGTGTATTTTCTAAATATTTTCCAATTCAGCGCAAGTAAAGGTTACTTCACAATGTGGATTTATTTCAACAGTGAGTGCACATCGACATCTCCAACATTATTATTCCTGACAACACAACAATAACAGAATCTATATTTTTGTTTTTATAAGTGTTAACATTTTTCAAACTTTAAATGTTTGAAATGAAATAAAAGAATTTATAAAAAATATTAAATAAAAAATAATTTAAAAAAATAAAGCTTGCTGCACTTTCTAATAACGCTATCATTTTTGCATCCTTTGCAACAAAAGATTTCCATCACCACTTTCCTTCGGTTTGTTCCATCTTTGCTATTGAAAACTTTTGATATAGTGATATTAGGGGTTTGACGAGGATGATAAGAAAAAATGTATGTATATCCCATGACTGAGGGTGAGCAAAGTAATCAAAGCTAACAACAGACTCATCTTCATTTGTCTCATTTCTGATTAGTGGTTCAGGGTTCTGCTGCTGAGCTGCTCCTCTGTCATCAGTGGACTCTGCTCTCCCTTTCACTCTTCCTTCAGTTCCCCTAGATTCGCCTGCACCTTTATCACAGTAAAAAGTAATATCTACAGACATTTTGACTTACTTAACCAATTAAGATATTTACATTGGCAAAATATGCAGGCTTATTTGATATTACTTTATGCTATTGCCTTTCAATTGTGGGCTTTGTGTATTTACTGTCTCACTTTTAATGATGAAAAATAAAATAGGTCAGGACTATCGTTTGGGTATAGAAAGTGGTTTTACTGGAACTAATCCTTGTTCACACAGTCTGTTCCAACAGCTCACCTTTTCCTTCCATAGTGACAGGAGCAATCCCCTAGCTCTACTTCTGACACTAAATCACATTTTAAAAATGGTCATAATTCTCAGCACAAATCTTCTATTTTGCAAAGCCTTGGTGTCAGTATCATTCATGTAGTGCTGAATCATCTAGCATCTCAGAGCACCTTTCATACTGAACAGGCCTACACCATACTCTTCATTGTAGTCTATTTACTCTAATAATCTTCAGTCTATGAGCAGTCCTACCGGCCCACTCTGGACTTGTGGGCTCATGGCTGGTGTCTGCTGCTGGATCTGCTTTCTGACTCTGAGGAGCTACAAGACAAAGTTTCCCAGTTATGTGGCGTCTGCTTGCTAGTAGAGGGAGTGGTGGCCAAAGAACAGCGGTTGCAGTTTACGTGATAACCCAGTGCTATGACACCCTGTGCACAAAAAAAAAAAAAAAAAAAAATATATATATATATATATATATATATATATATATATATACATATATTTCAAGTTAACTCTGGCCCTCGCGCCCTAAATATTATATTGGCCCACCCGATTTTCCAATCTTGGCCTGTTTGGGACTTTGTTATGTCTTTTTCCAGACAGAACTCCTATAAGCCCTTTTTGACCTCTGGTGCTTTTCTCACGTGGAGCTTGATAACGGTAAAACTCAAACGTCTGTGGCCATTTTTCAGAACTCTGCTCCTCCTTGGCCTGGTCTGACTCTGTTTTTCTGTCTCTCTCCCACTCTTTCCTCCAGCCACCTTAAAGCTGCACACTGACTTCTGGCAATTTTCAAACCGTCCCGTGGAGACGGAATGCTGCCCCACATTGCAGCCACACAGTGGGGGCTGAACTGTGGCCCTCCTTGCCTGTCTTCGGTGTGACTCGGGCTTCTACAAACTGATTGCACTTGCTGTATTTATCGTATTTTAAATGTATTGTAATGGTATTTTGTTTGTGTTTTAATGGTATTTGAATTGTATTTTATTTGTACTGTTTATTTATGCTTTGCACTGTAAAGAACTTTTTGACTGTGTCTTTGAAAAGTGCTCTTTCAATAAAATTTATTGACTATTTTGCCTACTTACTTCCTGACTCTTTTTTTTCCCCCCTCTCTCCCCCTGTCTTCATCTGCCACCTTAAAGCTTCAAACTGGGACTAAAAATCACATCCTTTGGCCCGGTTAGGGGTAGGGCTGAGGCCAGGGCCGGGGTTAAGGCACCGGGCTCGGGCTCCGTTCCAGGGTTAGGGTTAGGGCTGAGACCAGGGACAGGGTTGGGGCTCCGGGCTCGGGCTAAGTTCCAGGTTTTCAGGTTAGGGCTTAGGCCAGTGTCAGGGTTAGGGCTCCAAGCTCGGGCTGAGTTACAGGCTCCAGGCTCAAGGCTCTTGGCTCCGGGCTCTAGGCTCCGGGCTCGAGGCTCCGGGTTCCGGGTTCCGGGCTCCGGGCTCCGGGCTCTAGGCTCCACGCTCCAGGCTCCGCGTTCCTTGCTCCGGGCTCGGGGTCAGTTCCAAGCTTCTGGCTCAAGGCTCCAGGCTTCGGGTCCGGGCTCCCAGCTTTTGGTCTTTTCCAGGCTACGAGCTCCAGGCAAAAGGCTCCTGACTCAAGGATTGGGGTCAGTTCAAGGCTCCAGACTCCAGGCTCCAGGCTCAGAGCTCTGGGTTCGGGGTCAGTTCAAAGCTCTGGGCACCGGGCTTAAGGCTTGGGATTCAAGACTCCGTGCTTCACGCTCAGGGCGTCACACCTTGGGCTCAAGACTCCGGGCATGGGGTTTTTTCCAGTCTCCGGGCTCCAGGCTTTTTGTTTTGGGTCTTCTTCCAGGCTCAATGCTCCCGGCTCAAAGCTCCAGGCTCAAAGCTCTTGGCTCCAGGCTCCTGATCACTTCCAAGCTCCGGGCTCCAGGCCCCAGGTTCTGGGGAGGGGGTCAGTTCCAAGCTCGAAGCTCCGGCCTCAAGGCTCCGCAATCCAGGATCCAGGCTCTTGGTTTTGGGTAAACTCCAGGCTCTGGGCTCCTGGCTTCATTGTCGGGTTCAGTTCCAGTCTCGAGATTCCTGGCTCCAGGCTCTGGGCTCCAGGCTTTGGGCTCGGGATCTTCTTCCAGGCTCCAGACTCCAGGCTCCAGGCAACAGGCTCCAGGCTCCAAGCTCCAGGCTCCGTGCTCCAGGCTATAGGCTCATGATCAATTTCAGGCTCCGGGCTCAAGGCTCCAGGTTCAGGGTTCAGGGACAGTTAAAGGCTCCTGGCTCCTGGCTCCTGGCTCCTGGCTCCGCGATCCAGGCTTTTGGCTCTGTTTCTTCTTCCAAGCTCCAGACTCCAGGCTCCAGGGTCCAGGCTCGGGACTCCAGGCACCAGGCTCCAAGCTTCAGGCTCCGTGCTCCAGGCTATGGGTTCATGATCAATTTCAGGCTCCGGGCTCCAGGCTCCAGGTTAAGGGTTTGAGGTCAGTTCCAGGCTCCTGGCTCCTGGCTCCTGGCTCCTGGCTCCTGGCTCCTGGCTCCTGGCTCCTGGCTCCTGGCTCCTGGCTCCTTGCTCCTGGCTCCAGGCCCCGCGATCAAGGCTTTTGGCTCTGTGTCTTATTCCAAAATCCAGACTCAAGGCACCAGACTCCAGGCTCAAGGCTCCAGGCTCCTGGGTCCAGGCTCCATGCTCCTCGCTCCGGGCTCTTGGCTCGTGATCAGTTCGAGGATCACGGCTCCGGGCTCAAGTCTTTAAAATCTGGGCTCTCTGCTCCATGCACCAGGATCTGTGCTCCAGGCTCCAGGCTCACGGCTCAAAGCTCCAGGTTCGATGCTCCAGGCTCCAAACTCTTGGTCAGTTCAAGGCCCAGTGCTCCATGATATAGGTTCAAGACTCCAGGTTTGGGGTTAGTTCCAGGCTCCGGGCTCCGGGCTCCGGGCTCCGGGCTCAAGTCTCCAGGCTCAAGGCTCCAAGCTCCTGGTTCTGATCTCAGGGCTCTGGCTCAGGGTCAGATCCACGCTCCAGGCTCCAGGCTCCAGGCTCCAGGCTCCAGGCTCCAGGCTCAAGGCTCTTGGTCAGTTACAGGCTCCAGGCTCTTGGCTTCGGGCTTCAGGCTCCAAGCTCCAGGTTCCAGGCTACATGTTCGGGGTCAGTTCCGGGCTTAAGGCTTCAGGCTTCAGGCTAAGGGATCCAGGCTCGCGGCTCAGTGTCAGTTCCAGGCCCCGGTCTCCGGGCTACAGGCTTCAGACTCCGGGCTCGGGGTCAGTTCAGGCTCCGGGCTCCAGGCTCAAGTCATGGGGTCAGTTCGAGGCTCCAGACCCCATGATCGAGGCTCAAGGTTCCATGCAAAAGGCTCGTGGCTCAATGCTCAAGACTCTGTGCTCAGGGTCAGTTCCAGACTCCAGGCTCCGGGGTCCAGGATCCACGATCAAGGATCCAGGATCCAGGATCCAGGATCCAGGATCCAGGATCCGGCCTCATGGTCACTTCTTTGCTCCAGGCTCCTGGCTCTAGGCTCTGGGATCCAGGCTCCAGGCTGAGACTCCAGGCTCCAGGCTCCAGGCTCCAGGCTCAAGGCTCCAGGCTCCAGGCTCCAGGCTCCAGGCTCCAGGCTCCAGACCCCAGGCTCCAGGCTCCATGCTTAAACCTCCAGGTTCAATGCTCCAGGCTCCGGGCTCAAAGCTCCATGCTCATGTCTCCATGCTCCGGGCATGGCTCAAGGCTCGGGGTCAGTTCTAGGATCTAGGCTCCAGGCTCAAGTCTTAAAGCTGTGGGCTCTAGGCTCCACGCTCCAGGCTCCGTTCTCCAGTCTAAAGGCTCCTTTCTCCAGGTTCCAGACTTCATTGCTCCAACCTCCAGGCTCAATGCTCCAAGCTCCAGGCTCTTTGTCAGTTCCAGGCTCCGGGCTCCAAACTCCAGGCTCCGTGCTCAAGGCTCTGGACTCATGATCAGTTCCAGGCTCCAGGTTCCGGGTTCGGGGTCAGTTCAAGGCTCCGGGCTCCGGGCTCCGGGCTTCGCGATCAAGGTTCCAGGATCCGGCCTTGTGGTTCGTTATTTCTCCAGGCTCAAGACTCCGTACTCCAGGCTCCAGGCTCCGGGCTCCAGGCTCAAGGCTTTGACTCCGGGCTCCAGGCTCTGGGCTCAAGGCTCCAGGCTCCAGGCTCCCGGCTCCCGGCTCCCGGCTCAAGGCTCTGGGCTCCGGGCTCAAGGCTCCAGGCTTAGAGTCCGGGCTCCAGGCTCCATGCTCAAAGCTCCAGGCTCCGGGCTTTATTTTCAGGATCATTTCCAGGCCCCGGGCTCCATGCTCCGGGCTCCATTTTCGGGGTCAGTTTCAGGCTCCGGGCTCCAGGCTCCAGGCTTCAGATTCCGGGCTCAGGTCAGTTTCAGGCTCCATGCTCCATGCTCCAGGCTCCAGTCATGGGGTCAGCTCGATGCTCCAGGCTCCAGACTCCTTGTCAGTTCCAGGCCCAGTGCTCCATGATATAGGTTCAAGACTCCAGGTTTGGGGTTAGTTCCAGGCTCCAGGCTCCGGGCTAAAGTCTCCAGGCTCCAGGCTCAAGGCTCCAAGCTCCTGGGACTGATCTCAGGGCTCCGGGCTCGGGGTCAGATCCATACTCCAGCTTCCAGGCTCCAGGCTCAAGGCTCTTGGTCAGTTACAGGCTCCAGGCTCTTGGCTTCGGGTTTAAGGCTCCAAGCTCAAGGTTCCAGGCTACATGCTTGGGGACAGTTCAAGGCTCCGGGTTTCAGGCTTCAGGCTCAGGGATCCAGGCTCCTGGCTCAGTGTCAGTTTCAGGCACCGGTCTCCGGGCTAAAGGCTTCAGACTCCGGGCTCGGGGTGAGTTTCAGGCTCCGGGCTCCAGGCTCTTGTTTTGTGGTCAGTTCAAGGCTCCGGGCTCCGGGCTCAAGAAACTATGCTCGGGGTCAGTTCCAGGCTCCGGGCTAATGGCTCAAGGCTCGGGGTCAGTTCTAGGATCTGGGCTCAAGTCTTTCAGCTGTGGGCTCTAGGCTCCACGCTCTAGGCTCCTTGCTCCAATCTCAAGGCTCCAGGCTCCAGGCTCCAAGTTCGGGGCCTCAGGCTCCGGACTCCAGGCTCCAGGCTCCAGGCTCCAGGTTCCAGGCTCAAGGCTCAAGACTCAAGGCTCCAGGCTCCAGGCTCCGGGCATGGAGTCAGTTCCAAGTTCTATTCTCCCGCCTCTCAGGTGCCAGGCTTCTGGCTCGGGGTAAGTTCTATGTTTGGGGTTCCACACCCAGGGCTCCAGGCTCCAGGCACTGGGTTTTTTGTCCAGGCTCCAGGCTCCATGCTTTGGGCTAGGGGTCTTCTTCCAGGCTCTCGGCTCCAGGTTCAAGGCTCCAGGCTCAAAGCTCCAGGCTCAAAGCTCCAGTCTCAAAGCTCCAGTCTCTGGGCTCAAGATCAGTTCCAGACTCCGGTCTCCAGGACCCAGGTTTCGGGTTCGGGGTGTATTCCATGCTCTGGCCCTCGGGCTTCAGGCTTCAGGCTCCAGGCTCCAGGCTCCAGGCTTCGGGCTTGGGCTAAGTTCCATGCTCGGGGATCCACGCCCCTGGCTCCAGGCTCTGAGAACGGGATCATTTCCACACTCCGGGCTCCAGAATCAAGGTTCAAGGCTCCGCCCTCGAGGTCAGTTCCAGGCTCCGGACTCCAGGCTCCAGGCTCATGGCTCCATGCTCATGGGTCAATGCTCCGAGCTCCAGGCTCCAGGCTCCGGGCGCAGGGTCAGTTCCAGTCTCCGGGCTGATGGGTCCTGGCTCAAGGTTTTGTGCTCGGGGTCAGTTCCAGGCTCCGGGCTCAAGGCTCCAGGCACAGGGTCATTTCCAGGCTACGGGCTCAAGACTCCAGGCTCCAGGCTCTTGACTCCAGGCTCCAGGCTCTTGACTCGGGGTCAGTACAAGGCTTCGGGCTCCCGGTTCAAGGCTCACGGCTCCATGCTCACGGCTCCATGCTCCGGGCCCCAGGCTCAAGGTTCTGTGTTCGGGGTCAGTTCCAGGCTCCGCGCACCACGCTCCATGTTCAGGGTCTCCGGGCTCAGGGTCATTTCTTGGCTCTGGGCTCCAAGGTCCGGACTTAAGGTGAGTTCCAGGCTAAAAGCTCCAGGCTCAGAGCTCACGGCTCCATGCTACGGGATCCAGGCTTGGGGTAAGTTCCAGGGTTCGCCTTCCAGGCTGAGGGATCAAGGCTCAATGTTCATGGTCAGTTCAAGGCTCCGGGTTCTTTTCTCTGGGCTCGGGGTCACTTCGAGTATCTGGGTTCCAGGCTCAAGTCTTTAAGGTCTGGGCTCTAGATTCCGAGCACCAGGCTCCAGGCTCACGGCTACATGCTCCAGGCTCAAGGCTCCAGGGTCTTGGTCAGTGAAGGCTCCGTGCTCATGGCTACCCACTCCAGAGTCCAGGCTCGGTATCAGTTTCAGGCTCCAGGCTAAAGGATCCAGTCTCCGCGCTTCAGGCTCCTGGTCTCAGGCACAGGGCTCCGGGCTTGGGGTCAGTTCCATGCTCTGGGCTCCAGGCTCAAGCCTCTAGGCTCGTGGTCAGTTTCAGGCACTGTGCATCAGGCTCCAGGTTCCAGGCTCCGTGCCCCAAACACAAGATCAAGGCTCCAGGTTCCTTTCTCAGGGTAATTTCCAGGCTTTGGGCTCTGGGTTCTAGACTCCAGGCTCTAGGCTCTAAACTCCAGGCTCAGTGTCAGTTCCAGGCTTTGGGCTCAAGGTTCCGGGCTCTAGGCTCAAGGCTCCAAGCTCCAGGCTCCATTCTCCATGCTCTGGGATTTTGGTCAGTTAAGGGCTCCGGGCTCCAGGCTCCAAACTCCAGGCTCCATGCTCCATGCTCCAGGCTTGGGGTCAATAAAGGGCTCCAGGCTCTAGGCTCCAGACTCCAGGCTCCAGGCTCCAGGCTCCAGGCTCCAGGCTCCGGGATCCACGCTCTGCGCTCCATTCCCTGGTTTCAAGAATCCGGGCTAGGGTTAAGTTCCAGGCTCCGGGCTCAGGGCTCAAGCCTCCTGTCTCCAGGCTTCAGATTCCGGGCTCCCTGCTCAAGGCTCATGGCTCCGCGATCAAGTCTCCGGGCTCCAGAATTTAAGCTTTGGGGCAGTTCCATTCTCCAGGTACCAGGCTTCAGGCTCTGGGTCAGTTCCAGGCTCCGGGCTCAAGGCTCTTGGCTCCAAGCTCAAGGTTCCGTGTACCAGGCTCCAGGTTCAAGACACCGCGCTCCAGGATCCGGGATCGGGGTCAGGTCGAGGCTCTGGGCTCAAGGCTCTGGGATCAGGGTCAGTGTGTTGCTCCGGGCTCCAGTTTGCAGGCTCCAGGCTCAAGGCTCCAGGCCCCAGGCTCCGCGTTCCTTCCTCCGGGATCCAGACTTTGGGCTTGGAGTATGTTCGTGGCTCCGGGCTCAAGGTTTGAGGCTCCATATTTTGGGCACAGTTTCAGGCTACAGGTTGTATGCTCCAGGTTCATGACTACGAGTTCCAGGCTAATGACACCTGGCTCCAGGCTCAAGGCTCCGGTCTCCAGGTTCCAGCCTCCAGCCTCGGGGTCAGTTCCATTCTCCAGGCTCAAGACTCCAGGCTCAAGGCTCAGGGTCAGTTCATGGCTCCAGTCACCAGGCTCTAAACTCCACGCTCAAGGCTCCATGCTTCATTCTCTGGACTCGAGGCTATAGGCTCCGGGGTTTGGGTCAGTTCCAGGCTCCAGGCTCCGGGCTCCGGGCTCCATGCTTCAGGCTCTGGGCTCAAGGCTCCGGGCTCAGTGTCAGTTCCAGGCTCCGTGCTCCCCCTTCCAGGCTGCAGGCTCTGGGATCCAGGCTCTCGGCATGGGGTCAGTTCCAAGATCTGGTCTCCAGGTTTTAGGCTCCACTTTTCGGGCTCGAGATCAGTTCCAGGCTACAGGCTCCATAGTCCAGGTTTGTTGCTACACGTTCCAGGCTCAAGGCTCCAGGCTGAAGACTCCAAGCTCAAGGCTCCAGGCTCAGGGTAAGTTCCATGCTCCAGGGTCAAGGCTCCAAGCTCAAGGCTAGGGGTCAATTCCAGGCTCAAGTCACCGGGCTCTAGGCTCCGGGATCCAGGCTACAGGCGCTATGCTTAAAGCTCTTGGCTCCAGGCTCGGGGTCAGTTCCAGGCTCCGGGCTCCATGCTCCGGGGTCAAGGCTCAAGACTCCAGACTCCAGGATCCATGCTCCAGGCTCCAGGCTCCAGGCTCCTCTCTCCTGGATCCATGCTTCAAGCTCTACGATCCAGGCGAAAGGCTCCATGCTCGGAGTCAGTTCAAGGCTCCAGGCTCCATGCTTCAGGCTCCGGGCTCAGTTTCAGTTCCAGGCTCCGGGCTCCCGCTCAAGGCTCCAGGCTCCAGGCTCCGGGCTCCAGGCTCTGGGCATGGGGTCAGTACCAAGTTCCGGTCTTTTAGGCTCCACATTTCAGGCTAGGGGTTAGCTCCACGCTAATGGCTCAGTTTTCCAGGCACGTTGCTACGCGTACCAGGCTCCAGGCTACTGGCACCGGGCTGAAGGCTCAAAGCTCAAGGTTCCAGGCTAGGGGTAAGTTCCTTGCTCCGGGCTCAAGCCTCCAAGCTTAAGGCTTGGGGTCAGTTCCACGCTCTTGGCTCCAGGCTCCAGGCTCCATGCTCAAGTATGCATGGTTCAAGCTCTTGGCTTCGGGCTCGGGGTCAGTTCCAGGCTCAAGGCTCCAGGCTCCGATCTCCAGGCTCCGCTTTCCAGGCTCCGGGCTGCTGGCTATGGGCTCCAGGCTCCGTGTTGCGGGCTCCTGGCTCCTGGCTCCGGGCAAGCGGATAGGTTCCAAGTTCCGGTCTCCAAGCTTCAGGCTCCAGGCTTCTGGCTCGGGGTAAGTTCAATGCTTGGGGTTTCACGCCCAGGGCTCCAAGCTCCCGGAACGAGGTTTTTTCCAGGCTCTGGGCTCCTGGCTTTGAGCTTGGGGTCTTCTTCCAGGCTCTAGGCTCCATGCTCATGTCTCCAGGCTCCAAGCTCCAGGCTCAAGGCTCCAGACTCTGGGCTAAAAGCTCCAGGCTCTGGGCTCGGGATCAGTTCAAGGCTCCGGGCACCAGGACCCAGGTTTTGAGTTCAGGGTGTGTTAAATGCTCTGGCCTGTGAGCTCCAGACCCCAGGCTCCGGGCATTGGGTCAGGTCCAAGTTCCGGTCTCCCGGCTTCAGGCTCCAGGCTTCTGGCTCGGGGTAAGTTCAGTGCTTGGGGTTTCACGCCCAGGGCTCCAAGCTCCCGGAACGAGGTTTTTTCCAGGCTCCGGGCTCCTGGCTTTGAGCTTGGGGTCTTCTTCCAGGCTCTAGGCTCCATGCTCATGTCTCCAGGCTCCAAGCTCCAGGCTCAAGGCTCCAGACTCTGGGCTAAAAGCTCCAGGCTCTGGGCTCGGGATCAGTTCAAGGCTCCGGGCACCAGGACCCAGGTTTTGAGTTCAGGGTGTGTTCAATGCTCTGGCCTGTGAGCTCCAGACCCCAGGCTCCGGGCATTGGGTCAGGTCCAAGTTCCGGTCTCCAGGCTTAAGGCTCTAGAATTCGGGCTCGGGCTAAGTTCCATGCTCGGGGTTTCATGCCCTGGGCTCCAGGCTCTGGGACCAGGTCATTTCCACGCTTCGGGCTCAAGAATCCAGGCTCCGAACTCGGAGTCAGTTCCAGGCTCCAGGCTCGTGGCTCCAGGCTCCAGGCTCCAGGCTCCAGGACTCCAGGCTCCGGGCTCCGGGCTCCGGGCTCCGGCTCCAGGCTCCGGGCTCCGGGCTCCGGGCTCCGGGCTCCGGGCTCCGGGCTCCAGGCTCCAGGCTCCAGGCTCCTGGCTCCCGGCTCCCGGCTCCCGGCTCCAGGTCCAGGCTTGGGGTAAGTTCCAGGTTTCCAGGGCTCTTGGATCAGGGTCAGTTTTTTTTTTCCGGGCTCCAGTTTGCAGGCTTCAGGCTCCGGGCTCCAGGCTCACTGCTCATGGCTCACGGCTCCAAGCTCCAGGCTCCAGGGTCTTGGTCAGTTGCAGACTCCAGGCTATCGGCTCAAAACTCTATGCTCGGGATAAGTTCCAGGCTCCGGGCTAAAGTATCCAGGCTCCGCACTCCTGGCTCCTGGTTCCAGGCACAGGCTCCGGGCTTGGTCTCTGTTCCATGCTCCAAGCTCCAAGCTCCAGCCTCAAGGCTTGGGGTCAGTTTCAGGCACTGCGAATAGGGCTCTAGGTTCCAGGCTCCATGACCCAAACTTAAGGTCAAGGCTCCAGGTTCCTTGCTGGGGGTCATTTCCAGGCTCCAGGCTCCTTCCTAAGGGATCAAGGCTTTGGGCTCGGAGTATGTTCGTGGCTCTGGGCTCAAAGTTTTAGGCTCCTTATTTCGGGCTCAGTTCAAGGCTACAGGCTCTATGCTCCAGGCTCGTGACTACGCGTTCCAGGCTACAGGCACCTGGCTCCAGCCTCGGGGTCAGTTCCATGCTCCGGGCTCAAGACTCAAGGCTCAAGGCTCTTGGTCAGTTCATGGCTCCAGTCACCAGGTTCTAGACTCCAGGCTCAAGGCTCCATAATTCAAGCTCTGAGCTCTAGGCTATAGGCTCCAGGGTCGGTGTCAGTTCCAGGCTCCGGGCTCCATGCTTCAGGCTCCAGGCTCAAGGCTCTGGGCTCAGTGTCAGTTCCAGGCTCCGTGCTCCCCTCTCAAGGCTCCAGGCTCAAGACTCCAGGCTCAAGGGTCCAGGCTTCTTCCTCGGGGTAAGTTCCATGCTTCCATCCGGGATCGGGATCAGGTCGAGGCTCTGGGCTCAAGGCTCTGGGATCAGGGTCAGTGTGTTGCTCCGGGCTCCAGTTTGCAGGCTCCAGGCTCAAGGCTCCAGGCCCCAGGCTCCGCGTTCCTTCCTCCGGGATCCAGGCTTTGGGCTTGGAGTATGTTCGTGGCTCCGGGCTCAAGGTTGAGGCTCCATATTTTGGGCACAGTTTCAGGCTACAGGTTGTATGCTCCAGGTTCGTGACTACAAGTTCCAGGCTAATGAAACCTGGCTCCAGGCTCAAGGCTCCGGTCTCCAGGCTCCAGCCTCGGGGTCAGTTCCATTCTCCAGGCTCAAGACTCCAGGCTCAAGGCTCAGGGTAAGTTCATGGCTCCAGTCACCAGGCTCTAGACTCAACGCTCAAGGCTCCATGCTTCATTCTCTGGACTCGAGGCTATAGGCTCCGGGGTTTGGGTCAGTTCCAGGCTCCAGGCTCCGGGCTCCAGGCTTCAGGCTCTGGGCTCAAGGCTCCGGGCTCAGTGTCAGTTCCAGGCTCCGTGCTCCCCCTTCCAGGCTGCAGGCTCTGGGATCCAGGCTCTCGGCATGGGGTCAGTTCCAAGATCTGGTCTCCAGGTTTTAGGCTCCACTTTTCGGGCTCGAGGTCAGTTCCAGGCTACAGGCTCCATAGTCCAGGTTTGTTGCTACACGTTCCAGGCTCAAGGCTCCAGGCTGAAGACTCCAAGCTCAAGGCTCCAGGCTCAGGTTAAGTTCCATGCTCCAGGGTCAAGGCTCAGAGCTCAAGGCTAGGGGTCAATTCCAGGCTCAAGTCACCGGGCTCTAGGCTCCGGGATCCAGGCTAGAGGCGCTATGCTTCAAGCTCTTGGCTCCAGGCTCGGGGTCAGTTCCAGGCTCCGGGCTCCATGCTCCGGGGTCAAGGCTCAAGACTCCAGACTCCAGGATCCATGCTCCAGGCTCCTCTCTCCTGGATCCATGCTTCAAGCTCTGCAATGCAGGTGAAAGGCTCCATGCTCGGAGTCAGTTCAAGGCTCCAGGCTCCATGCTTCAGGCTCCGGGCTCAGTTTCAGTTCCAGGCTCCGGGCTCCCGCTCAAGGCTCCAGGCTCCGGGCTCCGGGCTCCATGCTCTGGGCATGGGGTCAGTTCCAAGTTCCGGTCTTTTAGGCTCCACATTTCAGGCTAGGGGTTAGCTCCACGCTAATGGCTCAGTTTTTCCAGGCTCGTTGCTACGCGTACCAGGCTCCAGGCTACTGGCACCGGGCTGAAGGCTCAAAGCTCAAGGTTCCAGGCTCGGGGTAAGTTCCTTGCTCCGGTCTCAAGCCTCCAAGCTTGAGGCTTGGGGTCAGTTCCACGCTCTTGGCTCCAGGCTCCAGGCTCCACGCTCAAGTATGCATGGTTCAAGCTCTTGGCTTCGGGCTTGGGGTCAGTTCCAGGCTCAAGGCTCCAGGCTCCGATCTCCAGGCTTCGCTTTCCAGGCTCCGGGCTGCTGGCTATGGGCTCCAGGCTCCATGTTGCGGGCTTAAGGCTCCTGGCTCCTGGCTCCTTGCTCCTGGCTCCTGGCTCCAGGCTCCAGGCTCCGGGCAAGCGGCTAGGTTCCAAGTTCCGGTCTCCCGGCTTCAGGCTCCAGGCTTCTGGCTCGGGGTAAGTTCAATGCTTGGGGTTTCACGCCCAGGGCTCCAGGCTCCCGGAACGAGGTTTTTTCCAGGCTCTGGGCTCCTGGCTTTGAGCTTGGGGTCTTCTTCCAGGCTCTAGACTCCATGCTCATGTCTCCAGGCTCCAAGCTCCAGGCTCAAGGCTCCAGACTCTGGGCTAAAAGCTCCAGGCTCTGGGCTCGGGATCAGTTCAAGGCTCCGGGCACCAGGACCCAGGTTTTGAGTTCAGGGTGTGTTCAATGCTCTGGCCTGTGGGCTCCAGACTCCAGGCTCCGGGCATTGGGTCAGGTCCAAGTTCCGGTCTCCAGGCTTAAGGCTCGAGAATTCGGGCTTGGGCTAAGTTCCATGCTCGGGGTTTCATGCCCTGGGCTCCAGGCTCTGGGACCAGGTCATTTCCACGCTTCGGGCTCAAGAATCCAGGCTCCGAACTCGGAGTCAGTTCCAGGCTCCAGAGTCGTGGCTCCAGGCTCGTGGCTCCAGGCTCCATGCTCCAGGCTCCAGGCTCCAGGCTCCAGGCTCCAGGCTCAAGGCTCCAGGCTCCAGGCTCCAGGCTCCAGGCTCCAGGCTCCGGGCTCCAGTTTCCAGGCTCCTTTCTCCCGGCTCCCTGCTCCAGGTCCAGGCTTGGGGTAAGTTCCAGGGTTCCAGGGCTCTTGGATCAGGGTCAGTTTTTTTTTTTCCGGGCTCCAGTTTGCAGGCTTCAGGCTCCGGGCTCCAGGCTCACTGCTCATGGCTCATGGCTCCAAGCTCCAGGCTCCAGGGTCTTGGTCAGTTGCAGACTCCATGCTCCAGGCTATCGGCTCAAAACTCTAGGCTCGGGATAAGTTCCAGGCTCCGGGCTAAAGTATCCAGGCTCCGCACTCCTGGCTCCTGGTTCCAGGCTCAGGGCTCCGGGCTTGGTCTCTGTTCCATGCTCCGAGCTCCAAGCTCCAGCCTCAAGGCTTGGGGTCAGTTTCAGGCACTGCGAATCGGGCTCTAGGTTCCAGGTTCCATGACCCAAACTTAAGGTCAAGGCTCCAGGTTCCTTGCTGGGGGTCATTTCCAGGCTCCAGGCTCCTTCCTTAAGGGATCAAGGCTTTGGGCTCGGAGTATGTTCGTGGCTCTGGGCTCAAAGTTTGATGGCTCCTTATTTCGGGCTCAGTTCAAGGCTACAGGCTCTATGCTCCAGGCTCATGACTACGCGTTCCAGGCTACAGGCACCTGGCTCCAGCCTCGGGGTCAGTTCCATGCTCCGGGCTCAAGACTCAAGGCTCAAGGCTCTTGGTCAGTTCATGGCTCCAGTCACCAGGTTCTAGACTCCAGGCTCAAGGCTCCATAATTCAAGCTCTGAGCTCTAGGCTATAGGCTCCAGGGTCGGTGTCAGTTCCAGGCTCCGGGCTCCATGCTTCAGGCTCCAGGCTCAAGGCTCTGGGCTCAGTGTCAGTTCTAGGCTCCGTGCTCCCCCCTCAAGGCTCCAGGCTTCAGACTCCAGACTCCAGGGTCAAGGGTCCAGGCTTCTTCCTCGGGTAAGTTCCATGCTTGGGGTTTCACGCCCAGGGCTCCTGGCTTTGGGCTTGGGGTCTTCTTCCATGCTTTTGGCTCCATGCTCATGGCTCCAGGCTCCAAGCTCCAGGCTCAAGGCTCCAGGCTCCAGGTTCAAAGCTCCAGGCTCAAAGCTCCAGGCTCTGTGCTCGGGATCAGTTCAAGGCTCCGGGCACCAGGACCCAGGTTTCGGGTTCAGGGTGTATTCCATGCTCTGGCCTGTGGGCTCCAGACTCCAGGCTCCGGGCATTGGGTCAGGTCCAAGTTCCGGTCTCCAGGCTTAAGGCTCCACGCCCTGGGCTCCAGGCTCTTGGAACGGGGTCATTTCCACGCTCCAGGCTCCAGAATCAAGGCTTCGGACTCGGAGTCAGTTCCAGGCTCCGGGCTCGTGGCTCAAGGCTCACAGCTCCATGCTCACGGCTCAATGCTCCGAGCTCCAGGCTCCAGTCTCCAGGCTCACAGCTCCATGCTGACGGCTCAATGCTCCGAGCTCCAGGCTCCAGTCTCCAGGCTCACAGCTCCATGCTGACGGCTCAATGCTCCGAGCTCAGAGCTCCAGGCTCCAGGCTCGGGGTCAGTTCCAGTCTCCGGGCTTCTGGGTCCTGACTCAAGGTTCCGTGCTCGGAGTCAGTTCCAGTCTCCGGACTCCAGGCTCCAGGCACAGGGTCATTTCCAGACCCCTGGCTCAAGACTCCAGGCTCTTGACTCGGGGTCAGTACAAGGCTTTGGGCTCACACCTCCAGGGTCACGGCTCCATGCTCACGGATCCATTCGCCGGACCCCAGGTTCCGAGCTCAAGGTTCTGTGCTCGGGTCAGTTCCAGGCTCCGTGCTCCAAGGTCCGGACTTAAGGTCAGTTCCAGGCTCTATGCGCCAGGCTCCAAGCTCACGGCTCCCTGCTACGGGCTCCAGGCTTTGGGTAAGTTCCAGGGTTCGGGCTCAAGGCTCAGGGATCAAGGATCAATGTTCATGGTCAAGTTCAAGGCTCCGGGTTCTTTCCTCCGGGCTCGGGGTCACTTCGAGTATCTTGGTTCTGGGCTCCAGTCTTTAAGGTCTGGGCTCTAGATTCCGTGCACAAGGCTCCAGGCTCCCCGCTCCAGACTCATGGCTCAAAGCTCCAGGGTCTTGGTCAGTTGCAGACTCTGTGCTCCAGGCTACCGGCTCAAGACTCTAGGCTCGGAATCAGTTCCAGGCTTCGGGCTAAAGGATCCAGGCTCCGCACTCCTGGCTCCTGGTTCAAGGCACAGGGCTCCGGGCTTGGTGTCTGTTCCATGCTCCGGGCTCCAAGCTCCAGCCTCTAGGCTCGGGGTCAGTTTCAGGCACTGCGCATCGGGCTCCAGGCTCCAGGCTCCATGACCCAAACTTAGGGTCAAGGCTCCAGGTTCCTTGCTGAGGGTTATTTGCAGGCTCCAGGCTCCAGGCTCCAGGCTCCAGGCTCTGGGCTCCAGGAATTGGGCTCTGGGTCTTCTTCCAGGCTCTAGGCTCCAGGCTCCAGGCTCATGGCTAAAGGCTCCCGGCTCCCGGCTCAACGCTCCAGGCTTTGGGCTCGCGATCAGTTCCCAGTTTATTCCATGATCTGGGCTTTGGGCTCAGGGCTCCAGGCTTCAGGCTCAGGGTAAATTCCATGCCGGGGTTTCAACCCTGGGCTCCAGGCTCCAGGCACGTTATTTGAACGCTCCGGGCTGCAGAATCCAGATTCCAGGCTCCAGACTCCAGGCTCCAGGCTCCAGGCTGCAGGCTCAAGGCTCCAGGCTCACAGCTCAATTTTCCGAGCTCCAGGCTCCAGGGATTAGATCCAGTCTATTGGCTCAAGGCTTCTGGCTCGGGGTCAGTTCCAGGCTCCGGGATCCAGGCTCATTTCTCGTGGTCAGCTCCAAGCTCCGGGCTCATGGCTCCAGGCACGGGGTCAGTTTGAGGATCTGGGCTCCGAGCTCCACTCCTTAAGCTCGTGTCTCTAAGCTCCGCGCTCCAGGCTCCGCCCTCCAGACTCAAGGCTCCAGGTTATTTGGAAGTGGCAGGCTCCGTTCTTTAGGTTAACGGCTCCAGACTGCGTGCTCGGGTTCAGGCTCGGGGCTACGGGCTCCGGACTCCGGTCTCCGGCCTCCATGCTCCGGGCTCCGTGTTCCGGGCTCCAGTCTCCGGGCTCCATGTTTGGGGTCATTTCCAGGCTACGGGCTACAGGCTACGGGCACCGGTCTCGTGTTCAGTTCAAGGCTCAAGGCTCCGGGATCCTAGCGCTGGACTAAAGGCTACAGGCTCACCACAATGCCAAGACCTCTCGATTTTCCTGGTTTTCTGAGTAGAAGAGGCAAAAATTTCATTTTTGAGCGTTTCAGACGATAAGCTTTTTCGGTCACTTTGAGACAAGGAATTTTTTTTCTCAAGTAAAACGTCATGAACTGATAAGACTTTGACAAAAAAGCCATAAGACACTTATTTTCTTACTTGTTTTTAGTGTTTTCATGCTTTTCTAAGTAGAAGAGGCAAAAATGTCATTTTTGAACGTTTCATGCGAAAAGAAGCTGTTTTGGTCACTTTGAGACAAAAATGTTTTTTTCTCAAGCAAAACGTCATGAACTGATAAGACTTTGACTTAAAAGCCATAAAACACTTAATTCTGACTTGTTTTTCGTGGTTTCATGCTTTTCTAGGTAGAAGAGGCAAAAATGTCATTTTTGAGCGTTTCATGCGAAAAGAAGCTGTTTGGTCACTTTGAGACAAAAATGTTTTTTTTTCAAACAGAACTTCATGATTTGAGAAGACTTTTTAGAAACTGCAATAATACACTTGTTTCTGACTTGTTTTTAGTGTTTTCATGCTTTTCTGAGTAGAAGAGGCAAAAATGTCATTTTGAGCGTTTCAGACGAAAAGAAGTTGTTTTGTCACGTTGTGACAAGCATGCTTTTTTTCTCAAGAAAAACTTCATGAACTGAAAAGACTAGTTTTTAGTGTTTTCATGCTTTTCTTACTATATTGGCAAAAATGTAATTTTATACCGTTTCACGCAAGCAGAAGCTGATTTGGTCACTTTTGAGACAAGGATTTTTTGTCTCAAGCAGAACGTAAAGCTTCACACTTAGTTCTGGCATTTGTCAAACCGCCCCGTGAGATGGAATGCTGCCTTACATTGCAACCACACTCTAGTTGAAGAACTCTGTCCATGGTCCTGATTCTTTGTCTTTCTTTCTCTCTTGCTCTCTCTCTCTCTCTCTCTCTCCCTCTTCCCTCCAACCCCTTAAAGCTTCACACTGGCCAGCATGGACGAGGAAGAGCACCGGGAAATGTCGCACTTACCCTTGTCAGGGTTAGACCGGCTGGGTCGACGGTGTGGACTCTGTCTTTTTTCCAGCCCGTGTGGGACATTGTTATTTTTCCAGAGACAGAACACCGGTCAGTCTAACACCTTTTTTTTTTTTTTTTTTTTTTTTTTTTTAACCTCCGGGGCTTCTCCTCAACTTTAGCCGGAATCCTAACCTTGTTCCAGTTCTTAATCTTTTCCCTCTCTCCCCCTCTCTTCTCTCCAGCCCCCTTAAAGCTGCTCACTGAGTTGTGGAACTTTTTCAAACTCCCCCAGTGGGCCCCACATCACAGCCTCACACTCGAGGAAGAACTCTCGCTCTGGTCCTGGTCCCCCCCCCCCCCCCTCCCCTTTTTCTTCCAGCCACCTTGAAGCTGCACATTGGCATGCGCTGAGGAGGAAGAACATCGGGAAATGTCGTGCTGACCCGGGTCAGGATTAGGCCGGGACGGCCGGCGGACCGTGTGGACTCTGTCTTTTTTCCAGGCCTTTTTGGGACTTTGCTATTTTCCAGGCCTTTGTGGGAATCTGTTATGTTTTTCAAAGACAGAACGCCGGTTAGCTGATCCCCTTTTTAACCTCCGGTGCTTTTCTCATCTGGAGCTGGATAACGGTAAAACTCGAACCGTATGTGGGACCAGGGGCCGGACTGAGACTCATTTTCAGCCCTGGAGTTTCGTACCTCAGACCGGCCCACTTTAGATCACGAACAATTATTATTAAAATCATGGAATTATAACCTTACATGTTAGGTCTACACAAAGCCTTGTAATTCAGTGTATTTTCTAAAATATTTCCAATTCAGCCAATTCAGCACAAGTAAAGGTTACTTCACAATGTGGATTTATTCAACAGTGTGTGCACATCGACATCTCCAACATTATTATTCCTCACAACACAACAATAACAGAATCTTTATTTTTGTTTTATAAGTGTTAACATTTTTCAAAACTTTAAAATGTTTGAAATGAAATAAAAGAATATATAAAAAATATTAATAAAAAAATAATTTTAAAAATAAAGCTTGCTGCACTTTCTAATAACGCTATCATTTTTGTATCCTTTGCAACAAAAGATTTCCATCCCAACTTACCTTCGGTTTTTTCCATCTTTGCTTTTGAAAACTTTTGATATAGTGATATAAGGGGTTTGACGAGGATGATAACAAAAAAATGTATGTATATCCCATGACTGAGGGTGAGCAAAATAATCAAAGCTAACAACAGACTCATCTTCATCTGTCCTCATTTCTGATTAGTGGTTCAGGGTTCTGCTGCTGAGCTGTTCCTCTGTCATCAGTAGACTCTGCTCCCCCTTTCACTCTTCCTTCAGTTTCCCTAGATTCGCCTGCACCTGTATCACAGTAAAAAATAATATCTACAGACATTTTGACTTACCTAACCAATTAAGATATTTACATTAGCAAAATATGCAGGCTTATTTGATATTACTTTATGCTATTGCCTTTCAATTGTGGGCTTTGTGTATTACTGTCTCACTTTTAATGATGAAAAATAAAATAGGTCAGACTATCGTTGGGTATAGAAAGTGGTTTTACTGGAACTAATCCTTGTTCACACAGTCTGTTCCAACAGCTCACCTTTTCCTTCCATAGTGACAGGAGCAATCCCCTAGCTCTACTTCTGACACTAAATCACATTTTAAAAATGGTCATAATTCTCAGCACAAATCTTCTATTTTGCAAAGCCTTGGTGTCAGTTTCATTCATGTAGTGCTGAATCATCTAGCATCTCAGAGCACCTTTCATACTGAACAGGCCTACACCATACTCTCCATTGTAGTCTATTTACTCTAATAATCTTCAGTCTATGAGCAGTCCTTCCGGCCCACTCTGGACTTGTGGGCTCATGGCTGGTGACTGCTGCTGGATCTGCTTTCTGACTCTGAGGAGCTACAAGACAAAGTTTCCCAGTTATGTGGCATCACATCATAGTATTATTTAAATTGCATAACGTTATGTTACACGCCACAATGCCACACAATTCATTGACTCGATAATTAACTAGCTTGAAAGGTGGTTTACCCGTTTCATCGTCCTCATTTGTTGTTTCCAACCGGGAGGGTCATTTTTGTGAAAAAGTTGCTGATTTGGCACATTTGGCTGCGTTTGCTTCCAGAGTTTTCCTCTTTTTAATTCTTGCCTTTTCTGCATCACCCTTGCTCTTTCTATTATCCATGTTTCAAACAGCAAACACAGCTGACCACCGATATAGCCAACAGAGCAGAGATCATATATGCTCCACAGCTACAGAATAGAGCTACTAACTGTATGCAAGGACATAGGTGCATCTGCTTGCTAGTAGAGGGAGTGGTGGCCCAAGAACAGCAGTTGCAGTTTACGTGATAAACCCAGTTGTATGACACCCACCGCAAAAAAAAAAAAAAAAAAAAAAAAAAAAAAAAAAAAAAAATATATATATATATATATATATATATATATTATATATATATATATATATATATATATATATATATATATATATATATATATATATATATATATATATATATATATATATATACATATATATTTGAAGTGAACTCCGGCCCTCACAGACTAAATATTATACTGGCTCATCGGGAATTGTCCCGGTCCTCCCGATTAGCCGGACCGGGCCTGTGTGGGACTTTGTTATGTTTTTTTCCAGACAGAACCCCTTTAAGCCTAACCCCTTTTTGACCTCTGGTGCTATTCTCACGTGGAGCTTGATAACGGTAAAACTCAAACGTCTGTGGCCATTTTTCAGAACTCTGCTCCTCCTTGCCCTGGTCTGACTCTTTTTTCTGTCTCTCTCCCACTCTTTCCCCCAGCCACCTTAAAGCTGCACACTGACTTCTGGCAATTTTCAAACCGTCCCGTGGAGACGGAATGCTGCCCCAAATTGCAGCTTCACAGTGGGGCTTAACTCTGGCCCTCTTTGCCTGTCTTCGGTGTGACTCGGGCTTCTACAAACTGATTGCACTTGCTGTATTTATCGTATTTTAAATGTATTGTAATGGTATTTTGTTGTGTTTTAATGGTATTTGAATTGTATTTTATTTGTGCTGTTTATTTATGCTTTGCACTGTAAAGAACTTTTTAACTGTGTCTGTGAACAGTGCTCTTTCAATAAAATGTATTGACAATTTTGCCTACTTACTGTCTGACTTGTTTTTTCCCCCTCTCTCCCCCTTTCTTCATCAGCCACCTTAAAGCTTCACACTGGACTAAACATCACATCCTCTGGCCGGTTAGGGTTAGGGCTGAGGCCAGGGACAGGGTTGGGGCTCTGGTCTAGGGCTAAGTTCCAGGGTTCAGGTTAGGGCTGAGGCAGGGGTCAGGGTAAGGGCGCCAAGCTCGGGCTCAGTTACAGGCTCCATGCTCCAGGCTCTAGGCTCCGGGCTCTAGGCTCCGGGTTCTGGGACCCGGGCTCCAGGCTCCAGGCTCCAGGCTCCAGGCTCCAGGCTCCAGGCTCCAGGCTCCAGGCTCCAGGCTCCAGGCTCCAGCTCCCGCGTTCCTTGCTCCGGGCTCGGGGTCAGTTTCAAGCTTCGGGCTCAAGGTTCCAGGCTCCGGGCTCCGGGCTCCGGGCTCCGGGCTCCAGGCTCCCAGCTCCCAGCTTTTCGTCTTTTCAAGGCTACGAGCTCCAGGCAAAGGCTCCAGACTCAAGGATTGGGGTCAGTTCAAGGCTCCGGGCTCAAAGCTCCAGACTCCAGGCTCCAGGCTCCATGCTCCAGGCTCCAGGGTCGGGTTCATTTCCATGCTCCGGGATCAAGGCTCCAGGCTCAAAGTTTGGTGTTTCGGGGTCAGTTCCAAGCTCTGGGCACCGTGCTTCTGGCTCCAGATTCAAGACTCCATGCTCCACGCTCAGGGCGCCGGGCTCCAGGCTCCATGCTCCAAGCTCCGGGCTCCTGTCTCCATGCTCCAAGCTCCGGGCTCCTTGCTCTGGGCTCCGGGCTCCGGGCTCCAGGCTCCAGGCTCCGGGCTCCGGGCTCCAGGCTCAAGGCTTCAGGCCTCCAGGCTCAGGGTTAGTTCCAGGCTCCGGGCTCCAGGTTTCAGTCTCAGGGTCAGTTCCAGGCTTCGTACTCTATGCTCCGTGCTCAAGGCACTGGATTACAGCCTCCTACGTCTAGGCTCCGCAATCAAGGCTCCAGGCTCCAGGCTCAAGGCACGGGGTCATTTCTAGGCTCCGGTCTCCAAGGTCCGGACGTGTGGTCAGTTCTAGCCTCCTGGGCTCCAGTCTCCTGGTTCCGGGCTCAAGGCTCCGGGCTCAGTGTCAATTCCAGGCGCCGGGCTCCAGGCTCGGGGCTCCAGGCTCCAAGCTTCAAGTTCCAGGCTCAAGGCTACATGCTCAAGGCTCCAGGCTACGGGCATGGGGTGGGTTCAAAGTTCTGGGAATCAGGCTTCAGGCTCCAGGCTCCAGGTTTGGGGTAAGTTCTCGGCTCCGGGTACCACGCCCTGGGCTCAAGACTCCGGGCACGAGGTAATTTCCAGTCTCCGGGCTCCATGCTCCCAGCTCAAAGCTTCCAGCTCAAAGCTCACGGCTCCGGGTTCGGGATCAGTTCCAGGCTCCGGGTTCCAGGCCCCAGGTTCCGGGGTCGGGGTCAGTTCCAAGCTCGAAGCTCCGGGCTCAAGGCTCCGCAATCAAGGATTCAGGCTCTGGGCTAAGGGTCAGCTCCGGGCTCCGGGCTCCGGGCTCCGGGCTCCGGGCTCCGGGCTCCGGGCTCAAGGCTCCATTCTCGGGTTCAGTTCCAGTCTCGAGGTTCCTTGCCGAGGCTCCGGGCTCCAAGCTTTGGGCTCAGGTTCTTCTTCCAGGCTCCAGACTCCAGGCTGCATGTTCCAGGCTCCAAGCTCCAGACTCCGTGCAGGCTATGGGCTCGTGATGAGTTCAAGGCTCCGGCCTCCAGGCTCCAGGATTAAGATTCGGGGTAAGTTCCAGTCTCAAGGCTCCAGGCTCCAGGCTCCAGGCTCCAGGCTCCAGGCTCCAGGCTCCAGGCTCTAGGCTCCAGGCTCCAGGCTCCAGGCTCATTTTTAGTTCGAGGCTCCGGGCTCTAGGCTCTAGGGTCCGGGTTCGGCGTCAGTTCCAGGCTCTGGGCTCCAGGTTCCAGGTTCCAGGCTCCAGGCTCCAGGCTCCAGGCTCCAGGCTCCAGGCTCATCGATCCAGTATCCGGGCTACGAGTTCGGGGTCAGTCTCAAGGCTCCAGTCTTCGGTTCAGTTCAAGGCTCCAGGCTCCAGGCTCCAAGTCAGGCCTCAGGCTCCAAGCTCCTCAGGACCTCCAGGCTCCAGGCTCCAGGCTCCAGGCTCCAGGCTCCGGGGTCAGGGCTCAAGACTCCAGACTCCAGGATCCATGCTCCAGGCTCAAGGCTCCAGGCTCCTCTCTCCAGGATCCATGCTCAATTCCAGGCTAAAGTCACCCTCTGGATCCCAGAGTCAAGCTCTCTCCAGGATCCATGCTCAATTCCAGGCTAAAGTCACCCCTGGATCCCAGAGTCAAGCTCTGGGATCCAGGCTAAAGGCTCCATGCTCAGGGTCAGTTCAAGGCTCCAGGCTCCATGCTTCAGGCTCCGGGCTCAGTGTCAGTTCCAGGCTCCGGGCTCCCGCTCAAGGCTCCAGGCTCCGGGCTCCAGGCTCTGGGCATGGGGTCAGTACCAAGTTCCGGTCTCCAGCTTTTAGGCTCCACATTTCAAGCTAGGGGTTAATTCCAGGCTAATGGCTCAATTTTCCAGTCTTCTTGCAACGCGTACCAGGCTCCAGGCTACTGGCACTAGGCTGAAGGTTCAAAGCTCAAGGCTCCAGGCTCGGGGTAAGTTCCTTTCTCCAGGCTCAAGCCTCCAAGCTCAAGGCTTGGGGTCAGTTCCACGCTCTAGGCTCCAGGCTCCAGGCTCCAGGCTCCACGCTCAAGTCTGCATGGTTCAAGCTCTTGGCTCCGGGCTCGGGGTCAGTTCCAGGCCCAAGGCTCCAGGCTCCGCTCTCCAGGCTTCGCTCTCCAGGCTCCGGGCTGCAGGCTATGGGCTCCAGGCTCCGTGTTGCGGGCTCCTGGCTCCTGGCTCCGGGCAAGCGGATAGGTTCCAAGTTCCGGTCTCCAAGCTTCAGGCTCCAGGCTTCTGGCTCGGGGTAAGTTCAATGCTTGGGGTTTCACGCCCAGGGCTCCAAGCTCCCGGAACGAGGAGGCTCAAGCTCCGCTCCAGGCTCCAGGCTCCAGGCTCTGGGCAAGGGATAGGTTCCAAGTTCCGGTCTCCCGGCTTCAGGCTCCAGGCTTCTGGCTCGGGGTAAGTTCAATGCTTGGGGTTTCACGCCCAGGGCTCCAGGCTCCCGGAACGAGGTTTTTTCCAGGCTCTGGGCTCCTGGCTTTGAGCTGGGGTCTTCTTCCAGGCTCTAGGCTCCATATTCATGTCTCCAGGCTCCAAGTACAGGCTCAAGGCTCCAGGCTCCAGGCTCTTGGCTAAAAGCTCCAGGCTCTGGGCTCGGGATCAGTTCAAGGCTCCGGGAACCAGGACCCCAGGTTTTGAGTTCAGGGTGTGTTCAATGCTCTGGCCTCTTGGGCTCCAGACTCCAGGCTCTGGGCATTGGGTCAGGTCCAAGTTCCGGTCTCCAGGCTTAAGGCTCCAGGCTTCGGGCTCGGGCTAAGTTCCATGCTCGGGGTTTCATGCCCTGGGCTCCAGGCTCTGGGACCGGGTCATTTCCATGCTTCGGGCTCAAGAATCCAGGCTCCGAACTCGGAGTCAGTTCCAGGCTCCGGGCTCGTGGCTCCAGGCTCCAAGCTCCATGCTCACGGCTCAATGCTCCGAGCTCCAGGCTCCAGGCTTGGGGTAAGTTCCAGGGTTCCAGGGCTCTGGGCTCAAGGCTCTTGGATCAGGGTCAGTTTTTTTCTCCAGGCTCCCAGTTTGCAGGCTCCAGGCTCCGGGCTCCAGGCTCACGGCTCAAGGCTGCAGGGCTCACGGCTCCAAGCTCCAGGCTCCAGGCTCAAGGCTCCAGGCCCCAGGCTCAAGGCTTCAGGCTCCAGGCTCCAGGCTCCTTCCTAAGGGATCAAGGCTTTGGGCTCAGAGTATGTTCGTGGCTCCGGGCTCAAATTTTTAGGCTCCTTAGTTCTGGCTCAGTTCAAGGCTACAGGGTGAATGCTCCAGGCTCTATGCTCCAGGCTCGTGACTACGCGTTCCAGGCTACAGGCACCTGGCTCCAGGCTCAAGGCTCCGTGCTCCAGACTCCAGCCTCAGGGTCAGTTCCATACTCCGGGCTAGAGACTCAAGACTCAAGGCTCTGGGTCAGTTCATGGTTCCAGTCACCAGGCTCTAGACTCCAGGCTCAAGGCTCCATACTTCAATCTCTTAGCTCTAGGCTATAGGCCCCAGGGTCGGTGTCAGTTCCAGGCTCCGTGCTCCATGCTTCAGGCTCCGGGCTCAAGGCTCTGGGCTCAGTGTCAGTTCCAGGCTCCTTGCTCCCCCCTCAAGGCTCCAGGCTCCAGGCTCCAGGCTCCAGACTCCAGGCTCCAGGCTTCTTGCTTTGGGTAAGTTCCATGCTTTGGGGTTTCATGCCCAGGGCTCCAGGCTCCTGGCTTTGGGCTTGGGGTCTTCTTCCAGGCTCTTGGCTCCATGCTCATGGCTCCAGGCTCCAAGCTCCAGGCTCAAGGCTCCAGGCTCCAGGTTGAAAGCTCCAGGCTCTGGGCTCAGGATCAGTGCAAGGCTCCGGGCACCAGGACCAAGGTTTCGGGTTCCATGCCCTAGCCTATGGGCTCCAAACTCCAGGCTCCGGGCATTGTGTCAGGTCCAAGTTCCGGTCTCCAGACTTAAGGCTCCAGGCTTCGGGCTTTGGCTAAGTTCCATGCTCAGGGTTCCACGCCCTGGGCTCCAGGCTCTGGGAACAGGGTCATTTCCACGCTCAGGGCTCCAGAATCAAGGCTTTGGACTCGGAGTCAGTTCAAGGCTCCGGGCTCCAGGCTCCTGGCTCCAGTCTCCAGGCTCACAGCTCCATGCTCACGGCTCAATGCTCGGAGCTCCAAGCTCCGGGCTCCAGGCTCAGGGTCAGTTCCAGTCTCCGGGCTTCTGGGTCGTGACTCAAGGTTCTGTGCTCGGAGTCAGTTCCAGTCCTCCGTACCCCAGGCTCCAGGCACAGGGTCATTTCCAGGCTCCTGGCTCAAGACCCCAAGCTCACGGCTCTTGACTCAGGGTCAGTACAAGGCTTTGGGCTCACAGCTCCAGGGTCACGGCTCCATGCTCACGGATCCATGCTCTGGACCCCAGGTTCCGAGCTCAAGGTTCTGTTTTCGGGGTCAGTTCCAGGCTCTTTGCGCCAGGCTCCAATCTCACGGCTCCATGCTACGGGCTCCAGGCTTGGGGTAAGTTCCAGGGTTCGGGCTCCAGGCTCAGGGATCAAGGATCAATGTTCATGGTCAATTCAAGGCTCCGGGTTCTTTCCTCCGGGCTCGGGGTCACTTCGAGAATCTTGGTTCTGGGCTCCAGTCTTTAAGGTCTGGGCTCTAGATTCCGTGCACTAGGCTCCAGGCTCCTGGCTCATGGCTCAAGTCTCCAGGCTCACGGCTCCAAGCTCCAGGCTCCAGGCTCCAGGCTCAAGGCTCAAGGCTCCAGGGTCTTAGTCAGTTGCAGACTCTGTGCTCCAGGCTATCGGCTCAAGACGCTAGGCTCAGGGTCAGTTCCAGGCTCCGGGCTAAAGGATCCAGGCTCCGCACTCAAGGCTCCTGGTTCCAGGCACAGGGCTCCAGGCTTGGTGTCTGTTCCTTGCTCCGCGCTCAAAGCTCCAGCCTTGGGGTTAGTTTCAGGCACTGCGCATCGGGCTCCAGGTTCCAGGTTCCATGACACAAACTTAAGGTCAAGGCTCCAGGTTCCTTGCTGAGGGTCATTTCCAGGCTCCAGGCTCCAGGCTCCAGGCTCCAGGCTCTAGGCTCCGGGCTCCAGGCTTTGGGCTCTGGGTCTTCTTCCAGGCTCTAGGCTCCAGGCTCATGTCTAAAGGCTCCCGGCTCCAGGCTCAACGCTCCAGGCTCTGGGCTCGCGATCATTTCCCGACTCCGATCTCCAGGACCCAGGTTTCCGGTTTGGGGTTTATTCCATGCTCTGGCATTTGGGCTCCGGGCTCCAGGCTTCGGGCTCAGGGTAAGTTCCATGCTGGGGTTTCAACCCTTGCCTCCAAGTTCTGAGGTCTTCATTTCCACTCTCCGGGCTGCAGAATCCAGGTTCCAGGCTCCGCACTTTGGGTCAGTTCCAGGCTCCAGACTCCAGGCTCCAGGCTCAAGGCTCAAGGCTCAATGTTCCGAGCTCCAGGCTCCAAGCTCCAGGCTCACGGCTCAATGCTCCAAGCTCCAGGCTCCAGGCTCCAGGCTCTGGATCAGATCCAGTCTACGGGCTCCAGGGTCCAGGCTCAAGGTTCCATGCTCGGGGTTTGTTCCAGGCTCCAGGCTCCAGTCTCCAGGCACGGGCTCTCGGCTCCACGCTCCTTGCTCCGTGCTCCACGCTCCAGGCTCAAGGCTTCAGGCACGGGGTCATTTCCAGGCTCCGGACTCCAGGCTCAAATCTCCATGTTCACGGCTCTATGCTCACGGCTCCATGCTCCGGGCTCCAGGCTCGGGGTCAGTTACCGGCTCCGGGCTCGTGGCTCCAGGCACGTGGTCAGTTTGAAGATCTGGGCTCCAAGCTCCAGTCCTTAAAGCACGTGTCTCGAAGCTCCGCGCTCCAGGCTCCGCCCTTCAGACTCAAGGCTCCAGGTAATTTGTAAGTGGCACGCTCCGTTTTCCAGGTTTACGGCTCCAGACTACGGGCTCGGGTTCAGTTCCAGGCTCGGGGCTACGGGCTCCGGACTCCGGACTCCGGTCTCCGGACTCCGGGCTCCGGGCTCCGTGCTCCGCGTTTCGGCCTCCGGGTTCCGGGTTCCAGACTCCGGGCTCCATATTTGGGGTCATTTCCAGGCTCCGGGCTCCGGGCTCCGGTCTCGTGTTCAGTTCCAGGCTCAAGGCTCCAGGATCCTAGCGCTGGGCTAAAGGCTATAGGCTCACCACAATGTCCAGACCTCTCGGTTTTTCTGGTTTTCTGAGTAGAACAGGAAAAAATTTCATTTTTGAGTGTTTCAGACGATAAGAAGCTTGTCACGTTGTGACAAGGATGTTTCTTTTCAAGCAGAACTTCATGAATTGAGAATACTTTTACAAAAATGCCACAAAAAACTTATTTCTGACTTGTTTTTAGTGTTTTCATGCTTTTCTGAGTAGATGAGGCAAAATGTCATTTTTGAGCGTTTCAGACGATAAGAAGCTGTTTTGGTCACTTTCAGACAAAGATGTTTTTTTTCAAGCAGAACTTCATGATTTGAGAAGACGTTTAAGAAAAAGCCATAAAACACTTATTTCTGACAATTTTTTAGTGTTTTCATGCTTTTCTGAGTAGAAGAGGAAAAAATGTCATATTTGGGCGTTTCAGACGATAAGAAGCTGTTTTGGTCACTTTGAGACAAGGACTTTTTTTTTCTCAAGCAAAAAGTCATGAACTGATAAGACTTTGACAAAATAGCCATAAAACACTTATTTCTGACTAGTTTTTAGTGTTTTCATGCTTTTCTAGGTAGAAGAGGAAAAAATGTCATTTTTGAGCATTTTGTGCGAAAAGAAGCTGTTTTGGTCACTTTGAGACAAAGATGTTTTTTTTTCAAACAGAACTTCATGATTTGAGAAGACTTTTTAGAAACTGCAATAATACACTTGTTTCTGACTTGTTTTTAGTGTTTTCATGCTTTTCTTAGTAGAAGAGGTAAATGTCATTTTTGAGCGTCTCAGACGAAAAGAAGTTGTTTTTGTCACGGTGTGACAAGTATGTTTTTTTCTAAAGAAAAACTTCATGAACTGATAAGACTTTGACAATATAGCCATAAAACACTTATTTCCGACTAGTTTTTAGTGTTTTCATGCTTTTCTTACTATATTGGTAAAAATGTAATTTTATACCGTTTCACGCAAGCAGAAGCTGATTTGGTCACTTTTGAGGCAAGGATGTTTTGTCTCAAGAAGAACGTAAAGCTTCACACTTAGTTCTGGCATTTATCAAACCTTCCCGTGGAGCAACCACACTCTAGTTGAAGAACTCTGTCCATGGTCCTGATTCTTTGTCTTTCTTTCTCTCTTGCTCTCTCTCTCCCTCTTCCCTCCAACACCCTCAAAGCTGCACACTGGCCAGCATGGACGAGGAAGAGCACCGGGAAATGTCGCACTGACCCTTTTCAGGGTTAGACCGGGACGGCTGGTGGACGGTGTGGACTCTGTCTTTTTTCCAGCCCGTGTGGGACTTTTTTTTTTTTTCCAGAGACAGAACACCGGTCAGTCTAACCCCTTTTTTAAGCTCCGGTTCTTTTCTCATGTGGAGCTGGATAACGATAAAACATGTACCGTAACTTTGTTTTTTTTTTTTTCCAAAGACAACCCCTTTAAGCCTAACACCTTTTTTTTTTTTAACCTCCGGGGCTTCTCTTCAACTTTAGACGGAAACCTAACCTTGTTCCAGGTCTTCATCTTTTCCCCTCTTTCCCCTTCTCTTCTCTCCAGCCCCCTTAAAGCTGCTCACTGAGTTGTGGAACTTTTTCAAACCCCCCCAGTGGGCCCCACATCAGAGCCTCACACTCGAGGAAGAACTCTCGCCCTGGTCCTGGTCCCCCCACCCCCGCCCCCTTTTGTTTTTCTTCCAGCCACCTTGAAACTGCACATTGGCATGCGGTGAGGAGGAGGAACGCCGGGAAATGTCGCGCTGACACGGGTCAGGGTTAGGCCGGGACGGCCGGCGGACCGTGTGGACTCTTTCATTTTTCCAGGCCTTTGTGGGACGTTGCTATTTTTCCAGGCCTTTGTGGGAATCTGTTATTTTTTTTCAAAGACAGAACGCCGGTTAGCTGATCCCCTTTTTAACCTCCGGTGCTTTTCTCATCTGGAGCTGGATAACGGTTAAACTCGAACTGTATGTGGGACCACGGCTGGACTGAGACTCATTTTCAGCCCTGGAGTTTCGTACCTCAGACCGGCCCACTTTAGATCACGAACAATTATTATTAAAATCATGGAATTATAACCTTACATGTTAGGTCTACACAAAGCCTTGTAATTCAGTGTATTTTCTAAAATATTTCCAATTCAGCGCAAGTAAAGGTTACTTCACAATGTGGATTTATTTCAACAGTGAGTGCACATCGACATCTCCAACATTATTATTCCTGACAACACAACAATAACAGAATCTATATTTTTGTTTTTATAAGTGTTAACATTTTTCAAAACTTTAAAATGTTTGAAATGAAATAAAAGAATTTATAAAAAATATTAAATAAAAAAATAATTTAAAAAAAATAAAGCTTGCTGCACTTTCTAATAACGCTATCATTTTTGCATCCTTTGCAACAAAAGATTTCCATCACCACTTTCCTTCGGTTTGTTCCATCTTTGCTATTGAAAACTTTTGATATAGTGATATTAGGGGTTTGACGAGGATGATAAGAAAAAAATGTATGTATATCCCATGACTGAGGGTGAGCAAAGTAATCAAAGCTAACAACAGACTCATCTTCATTTGTCTCATTTCTGATTAGTGGTTCAGGGTTCTGCTGCTGAGCTGCTCCTCTGTCATCAGTGGACTCTGCTCTCCCTTTCACTCTTCCTTCAGTTCCCCTAGATTCGCCTGCACCTTTATCACAGTAAAAAGTAATATCTACAGACATTTTGACTTACTTAACCAATTAAGATATTTACATTGGCAAAATATGCAGGCTTATTTGATATTACTTTATGCTATTGCCTTTCAATTGTGGGCTTTGTGTATTTACTGTCTCACTTTTAATGATGAAAAATAAAATAGGTCAGGACTATCGTTTGGGTATAGAAAGTGGTTTTACTGGAACTAATCCTTGTTCACACAGTCTGTTCCAACAGCTACCTTTTCCTTCCATCGTGACAGGAGCAATCCCTAGCTCTACTTCTGACACTAAATCACATTTTAAAATGGTCATAATTCTCAGCACAAATCTTCTATTTTGCAAAGCCTTGGTGTCAGTATCATTCATGTAGTGCTGAATCATCTAGCATCTCAGAGCACCTTTCATACTGAACAGGCCTACACCATACTCTTCATTGTAGTCTATTTACTCTAATAATCTTCAGTCTATGAGCAGTCCTACCGGCCCACTCTGGACTTGTGGGCTCATGGCTGGTGTCTGCTGCTGGATCTGCTTTCTGACTCTGAGGAGCTACAAGACAAAGTTTCCCAGTTATGTGGCGTCTGCTTGCTAGTAGAGGGAGTGGTGGCCAAAGAACAGCGGTTGCAGTTTACGTGATAAACCCAGTGCTATGACACCCTGTGCACAAAAAAAAAAAAAAAAAAAAAAAAAAATATATATATATATATATATATATATATATATATACATATATTTCAAGTTAACTCTGGCCCTCGCGCCCTAAATATTATATTGGCCCACCCGATTTTCCAATCTTGGCCTGTTTGGGACTTTGTTATGTCTTTTTCCAGACAGAACTCCTATAAGCCCTTTTTGACCTCTGGTGCTTTTCTCACGTGGAGCTTGATAACGGTAAAACTCAAACGTCTGTGGCCATATTTTCAGAACTCTGCTCCTCCTTGGCCTGGTCTGACTCTGTTTTTTCTGTCTCTCTCCCACTCTTTCCTCCCAGCCACCTTAAAGAATGCACACTGACTTCTGGCAATTTTCAAACCGTCCCGTGGAGACGGAATGCTGCCCCACATTGCAGCCACACAGTGGGGCAGAACTGTGGCCCTCCTTGCCTGTCTTCGGTGTGACTCGGGCTTCTACAAACTGATTGCACTTGCTGTATTTATCGTATTTAAATGTATTGTAATGGTATTTTGTTTGTGTTTTAATGGTATTTGAATTGTATTTTATTTGTACTGTTTTATTTATGCTTTGCACTGTAAAGAACTTTTTGACTGTGTCTTTGAAAAGTGCTCTTTCAATAAAATTTATTGACTATTTTGCCTACTACTTTCCTGACTCTTTTTTTTCCCCCTCTCTCCCCCTGTCTTCATCTGCCACCTTAAGCTTCAAACTGGGACTAAAAATCACATCCTTTGGCCCGGTTAGGGGTAGGGCTGAGGCCAGGGCCGGGTTAAGGCACCGGGCTCGGGCTCCGTTCCAGGGTTTAGGGTTAGGGCTGAGACCAGGGACAGGGTTGGGGCTCCGGGCTCGGGCTAAGTTCCAGGTTTCAGGTTAGGGCTTAGGCCAGTGTCAGGGTTAGGGCTCCAAGCTCGGGCTGAGTTACAGGCTCCAGGCTCAAGGCTCTTGGCTCCGGGCTCTAGGCTCCGGCTCGAGGCTCCGGGTTCCGGGTTCCGGGCTCCGGGCTCCGGGCTCTGGGCTCCACGCTCCAGGCTCCGCGTTCCTTGCCGGGCTCGGGGTCAGTTCCAAGCTTCTGGCTCAAGGCTCCAGGCTTCGGGTCCGGGCTCCCAGCTTTTGGTCTTTTCCAGGCTACGAGCTCCAGGCAAAAGGCTCCTGACTCAGATTGGGTGTCAGTTCAGGCTCCAGACTCCAGGCTCAGAGCTCTGGGTTCGGGGTCAGTTCAAAGCTCTGGGCACCGGCTTAAGGCTGGGATTTCAAGACTCCGTGCGTCACGCTCAGGCGTCACACCTTTGGGCTCAAGACTCCGGCATGGGGTTTTTCCAGGTCTCCGGGCTCCAGGCTTTTTGTTTTGGGTCTTCTTCCAGGGCTCAATGCTCCCGGCTCAAAGCTCCAGGCTCAAAGCTCTTGGCTCCAGGCTCCTGATCACTTCCAAGCTCCGGGCTCCAGGCCCCATGGTTCTGGGGAGGGGGTCAGTTCCAAGCTCGAACTCCGGCTCAAGGCTCCGCAATCCAGGATCCAGGCTCTTGGTTTGGGGTAAACTCCAGGCTCTGGGCTCCTGGCTTCATTGTCGGGTTCGTTCCAGTCTCGAGATTCTGCTCCAGGCTCTGGGCTCCAGGCTTTGGCTCGGGATCTTCTTCCAGGCTCCAGACTCCAGGCTCCAGGCAACAGGCTCCAGGCTCCAAGCTCCAGGCTCCGTGGCTCCAGGCTATAGGCTCATGATCATTTCCAGGCTCCGGGCTCAAGGCTCCAGGTTCAGGGTTCAGGGACAGTTAAAGGCTCCTGGCTCCTGGCTCCTGGCTCCTGCTCCGCGATCCAGGCTTTTGGCTCTGTTTCTTCTTCCAAGCTACAGACCTCCAGGCTCCAGGGTCCAGGCTCGGGACTCCAGGCACCAGGCTCCAAGCTTCAGGCTCACGTGCTCCAGCTATGGGTTCTGATCAATTTCAGGCTCCGGGCTCCAGGCTCCAGGTTAAGGGTTTGAGGTCAGTTCCAGGCTCCGGCTCCTGGATCCTGGCTCCTGGCTCCTGGCTCCTGGCTCCTGGCTCCTGCTCCTGGCTCCTGGCTCATTGCTCCTGGCTCCAGGCCCGCGATCAAGGCTTTTGGCTCTGTGTCTTATTCCAAAATCCAGACTCAAGGCACCAGACTCCAGGCTCAAGGCTCCAGGCTCCTGGGTCCAGGCTCCATGCTCCTCGCTCCGGGCTCTTGGCTCTGTGATCAGTTCGAGGATCACGGCTCCGGGCTCAAGTCTTTAAATCTGGGCTCTCTGCTCCATGCACAGGATCTGTGCTCCAGGCTCCAGGCTCACGGCTCAAAGCTCCAGGTTCGATGCTCCAGGCTCCAAACTCTTGGTCAGTTCCAGGCCAGTGCTCCATGATATAGGTTCAAGACTCCAGGTTTGGGGTTAGTTCCAGGCTCCGGGCTCCGGGCTCCGGGCTCCGGGCTCAAGTCTCCAGGCTCAAGGCTCCAAGCTCCTGGTTCTGATCTCAGGGCTCTGGCTCAGGGTCAGATCCACGCTCCAGGCTCCAGGCTCCAGGCTCCAGGCCCAGGCTCCAGGCTCAAGGGCTCTTGGTCAGTTACAGGCTCCAGCTCTTGGCTTCGGGCTTCAGGCTCCAAGCTCCAGTTCCAGGCTACATGTTCGGGGTCCAGTTCCGGGCTTAAGGCTTCAGGCTTCAGGCTAAGGGATCCAGGCTCGCGGCTCAGTGTCAGTTCCAGGCCCCGGTCTCCGGGCTACAGGCTTCAGACTCCGGGCTCGGGGTCAGTTTCAGGCTCCGGGCTCCAGCTCAAGTCATGGGGTCAGTTCGAGGCTCCAGACCCCATGATCGAGGCTCAAGGTTCCATGCAAAAGGCTCGTGGCTCAATGCTCAAGACTCTGTGCTCAGGGTCAGTTCCAGACTCCAGGCTCCGGGGTCCAGGATCCACGATCAAGGATCCAGGATCCAGGATCCAGGATCCAGGATCCAGGATCCGGCCTCATGGTCACTTCTTTGCTCCAGGCTCCTGGCTCTAGGCTCTGGGATCCAGGCTCCAGGCTGAGACTCCAGGCTCCAGGCTCCAGGCTCCAGGCTCAAGGCTCCAGGCTCCAGGCTCCAGGCTCCAGGCTCCAGGCTCCAGACCCCAGGCTCCAGGCTCCATGCTTAAACCTCCAGGTTCAATGCTCCAGGCTCCGGGCTCAAAGCTCCATGCTCATGTCTCCATGCTCCGGGCATGGCTCAAGGCTCGGGTCAGTTCTAGGATCTAGGCTCCAGGCTCAAGTCTTAAAGCTGTGGGCTCTAGGCTCCACGCTCCAGGCTCCGTTCTCCAGTCTAAAGGCTCCTTTCTCCAGGTTCCAGACTTCATTGCTCCAACCTCCAGGCTCAATGCTCCAAGCTCCAGGCTCTTTGTCAGTTCCAGGCTCCGGGCTCCAAACTCCAGGCTCCGTGCTCAAGGCTCTGGACTCATGATCAGTTCCAGGCTCCAGGTTCCGGGTTCGGGGTCAGTTCAAGGCTCCGGGCTCCGGGCTCCGGGCTTCGCGATCAAGGTTCCAGGATCCGGCCTTGTGGTTCGTTATTTCTCCAGGCTCAAGACTCCGTACTCCAGGCTCCAGGCTCCGGCTCCAGGCTCAAGGCTTTGACTCCGGGCTCCAGGCTCTGGGCTCAAGGCTCCAGGCTCCAGGCTCCCGGCTCCCGGCTCCCGGCTCAAGGCTCTGGGCTCCGGGCTCAAGGCTCCAGGCTTAGAGTCCGGGCTCCAGGCTCCATGCTCAAAGCTCCAGGCTCCGGGCTTTATTTTCAGGATCATTTCCAGGCCCCGGGCTCCATGCTCCGGGCTCCATTTTCGGGGTCAGTTTCAGGCTCCGGGCTCCAGGCTCCAGGCTTCAGATTCCGGGCTCAGGTCAGTTTCAGGCTCCATGCTCCATGCTCCAGGCTCCAGTCATGGGGTCAGCTCGATGCTCCAGGCTCCAGACTCCTTGTCAGTTCCAGGCCCAGTGCTCCATGATATAGGTTCAAGACTCCAGGTTTGGGGTTAGTTCCAGGCTCCAGGCTCCGGGCTAAAGTCTCCAGGCTCCAGGCTCAAGGCTCCAAGCTCCTGGGACTGATCTCAGGCTCCGGGCTCGGGTCAGATCCATACTCCAGCTTCCAGGCTCCAGGCTCAAGGCTCTTGGTCAGTTACAGGCTCCAGGCTCTTGGCTTCGGGGTTAAGGCTCCAAGCTCAAGGTTCCAGGCTACATGCTTGGGGACAGTTCAAGGCTCCGGGTTTCAGGCTTCAGGCTCAGGGATCCAGGCTCCTGGCTCAGTGTCAGTTTCAGGCACCGGTCTCCGGGCTAAAGGCTTCAGACTCCGGGCTCGGGGTGAGTTTCAGGCTCCGGGCTCCAGGCTCTTGTTTTGTGGTCAGTTCAAGGCTCCGGGCTCCGGGCTCAAGAAACTATGCTCGGGTCAGTTCCAGGCTCCGGGCTAATGGCTCAAGGCTCGGGGTCAGTTCTAGGATCTGGGCTCAAGTCTTTCAGCTGTGGGCTCTAGGCTCCACGCTCTAGGCTCCTTGCTCCAATCTCAAGGCTCCAGGCTCCAGGCTCCAAGTTCGGGGCCTCAGGCTCCGGACTCCAGGCTCCAGGCTCCAGCTAGCTCCAGGTTCCAGGCTCAAGGCTCAAGACTCAAGGCTCCAGGCTCCAGGCTCCGGGCATGGAGTCAGTTCCAAGTTCTATTCTCCCGCCTCTCAGGTGCCAGGCTTCTGGCTCGGGGTAAGTTCTATGTTTGGGGTTCCACACCCAGGGCTCCAGGCTCCAGGCACTGGGTTTTTTGTCCAGGCTCCAGGCTCCATGCTTTGGGCTAGGGGTCTTCTTCCAGGCTCTCGGCTCCAGGTTCAAGGCTCCAGGCTCAAAGCTCCAGGCTCAAAGCTCCAGTCTCAAAGCTCCAGTCTCTGGGCTCAAGATCAGTTCCAGACTCCCGGTCTCCAGGACCCAGGTTTCGGGTTCGGGGTGTATTCCATGCTCTGGCCCTCGGGCTTCAGGCTTCAGGCTCCAGGCTCCAGGCTCCAGGCTTCGGGCTTGGGCTAAGTTCCATGCTCGGGGATCCACGCCCCTGGCTCCAGGCTCTGAGAACGGGATCATTTCCACACTCCGGGCTCCAGAATCAAGGTTCAAGGCTCCGCCCTCGAGGTCAGTTCCAGGCTCCGGACTCCAGGCTCCAGGCTCATGGCTCCATGCTCATGGGTCAATGCTCCGAGCTCCAGGCTCCAGGCTCCGGGCGCAGGGTCAGTTCCAGTCTCCGGGCTGATGGGTCCTGGCTCAAGGTTTTGTGCTCGGGGTCAGTTCCAGGCTCCGGGCTCAAGGCTCCAGGCACAGGGTCATTTCCAGGCTACGGGCTCAAGACTCCAGGCTCCAGGCTCTTGACTCCAGGCTCCAGGCTCTTGACTCGGGGTCAGTACAAGGCTTCGGGCTCCCGGTTCAAGGCTCACGGCTCCATGCTCACGGCTCCATGCTCCGGGCCCCAGGCTCAAGGTTCTGTGTTCGGGGTCAGTTCCAGGCTCCGCGCACCACGCTCCATGTTCAGGGTCTCCGGGCTCAGGGTCATTTCTTGGCTCTGGGCTCCAAGGTCCGGACTTAAGGTGAGTTCCAGGCTAAAGCTCCAGGCTCAGAGCTCACGGCTCCATGCTACGGGATCCAGGCTTGGGGTAAGTTCCAGGGTTCGCCTTCCAGGCTGAGGGATCAAGGCTCAAATGTTCATGGTCAGTTCAAGGCTCCGGGTTCTTTTCTCTGGGCTCGGGGTCACTTCGGTATCTGGGTTCCAGGCTCAAGTCTTTAAGGTCTGGGCTCTAGATTCCGAGCACCAGGCTCCAGGCTCACGGCTACATGCTCCAGGCTCAAGGCTCCAGGGTCTTGGTCAGTTGAGGCTCGTGCTCATGGCTACCCACTCCAGAGTCCAGGCTCGGTATCAGTTTCAGGCTCCAGGCTAAAGGATCCAGTCTCCGCGCTTCAGGCTCCTGGTCTCAGGCACAGGCTCCGGGCTGGGGTCAGTTCCATGCTCTGGGCTCAGGCTCAAGCCTCTAGGCTCGTGGTCAGTTTCAGGCACTGTGCATCAGGCTCCAGGTTCCAGGCTCCGTGCCCCAAACACAAGATCAAGGCTCCAGGTTCCTTTCTCAGGGTAATTTCCAGGCTTTGGGCTCTGGGTTCTAGACTCCAGGCTCTAGGCTCTAAACTCCAGGCTCAGTGTCAGTTCCGGCTTGGGGCTCAAGGTTCCGGGCTCTAGGCTCAAGGCTCCAAGCTCCAGGCTCCATTCTCCATGCTCTGGGATTTTGGTCAGTTAAGGGCTCCGGGCTCCAGGCTCCAAACTCCAGGCTCCATGCTCCATGCTCCAGCTTGGAGTCAATAAAGGGCTCCAGGCTCTAGGCTCCAGACTCCAGGCTCCAGGCTCCAGGCTCCAGGCTCCAGGCTCCGGGATCCACGCTCTGCGCTCCATTCCCTGGTTTCAAGAATCCGGGCTAGGGTTAAGTTCCAGGCTCCGGGCTCAGGGCTCAAGCCTCCTGTCTCCAGGCTTCAGATTCCGGGCTCCCTGCTCAAGGCTCATGGCTCCGCGATCAAGTCTCCGGGCTCCAGAATTTAAGCTTTGGGGCAGTTCCATTCTCCAGGTACCAGGCTTCAGGCTCTGGGTCAGTTCCAGGCTCCGGGCTCAAGGCTCTTGGCTCCAAGCTCAAGGTTCCGTGTACCAGGCTCCAGGTTCAAGACACCGCGCTCCAGGATCCGGGATCGGGGTCAGGTCGAGGCTCTGGGCTCAAGGCTCTGGGATCAGGGTCAGTGTGTTGCTCCGGGCTCCAGTTTGCAGGCTCCAGGCTCAAGGCTCCAGGCCCCAGGCTCCGCGTTCCTTCCTCCGGGATCCAGACTTTGGGCTTGGAGTATGTTCGTGGCTTCCGGGCTCAAGGTTTGAGGCTCCATATTTTGGCACAGTTTCAGGCTACAGGTTGTATGCTCCAGGTTCATGACTACGAGTTCCAGGCTAATGACACCTGGCTCCAGGCTCAAGGCTCCGGTCTCCAGGTTCCAGCCTCCAGCCTCGGGGTCAGTTCCATTCTCCAGGCTCAAGACTCCAGGCTCAAGGCTCAGGGTCAGTTCATGGCTCCAGTCACCAGGCTCTAAACTCCACGCTCAAGGCTCCATGCTTCATTCTCTGGACTCGAGGCTATAGGCTCCGGGGTTTGGGTCAGTTCCAGGCTCCAGGCTCCGGGCTCCGGGCTCCATGCTTCAGGCTCTGGGCTCAGGCTCCGGGCTCAGTGTCAGTTCCAGGCTCCGTGCTCCCCTTCCAGGCTGCAGGCTCTGGGATCCAGGCTCTCGGCATGGGGTCAGTTCCAAGATCTGGTCCTCCAGGTTTTAGGCTCCACTTTTCGGGCTCGAGATCAGTTCCAGGCTACAGGCTCCATAGTCCAGGTTTGTTGCTACACGTTCCAGGCTCAAGGCTCCAGGCTGAAGACTCCAAGCTCAAGGCTCCAGGCTCAGGGTAAGTTCCATGCTCCAGGGTCAAGGCTCCAAGCTCAAGGCTAGGGGTCAATTCCAGGCTCAAGTCCCAGGGCTCTAGGCTCCGGGATCCAGGCTACAGGCGCTATGCTTAAAGCTCTTGGCTCCAGGCTCGGGGTCAGTTCCAGGCTCCGGGCTCCATGCTCCGGGGTCAAGGCTCAAGTACTCCAGACTCCAGGATCCATGCTCCAGGCTCAGGCTCCAGGCTCCTCTCTCCTGGATCCATGCTTCAAGCTCTACGATCCAGGCGAAAGGCTCCATGCTCGGAGTCAGTTCAAGGCTCCAGGCTCCATGCTTCAGGCTCCGGGCTCAGTTTCAGTTCCAGGCTCCGGGCTCCCGCTCAAGGCTCCAGGCTCCAGGCTCCGGGCTCCAGGCTCTGGGCATGGGGTCAGTACCAAGTTCCGGTCTTTTAGGCTCCACATTTCAGGCTAGGGGTTAGCTCCACGCTAATGGCTCAGTTTTCCAGGCACGTTGCTACGCGTACCAGGCTCCAGGCTACTGGCACCGGGCTGAAGGCTCAAAGCTCAAGGTTCCAGGCTAGGGGTAAGTTCCTTGCTCCGGGCTCAAGCCTCCAAGCTTAAGGCTTGGGGTCAGTTCCACGCTCTTGGCTCCAGGCTCCAGGCTCCATGCTCAAGTATGCATGGTTTCAAGCTCTTGGCTTCGGGCTCGGGGTCAGTTCCAGGCTCAAGGCTCCAGGCTCCGATCTCCAGGCTCCGCTTTCCAGGCTCCGGGCTGCTGGCTATGGGCTCCAGGCTCCGTGTTGCGGGCTCCTGGCTCCTGGCTCCGGGCAAGCGGATAGGTTCCAAGTTCCGGTCTCCAAGCTTCAGGGCTCCAGGCTTCTGGCTCGGGTAAGTTCAATGCTTGGGGTTTCACGCCCAGGGCTCCAAGCTCCCGGAACGAGGTTTTTTTCCAGGCTCTGGGCTCCTGGCTTTGAGCTTGGGGTCTTCTTCCAGGCTCTAGGCTCCATGCTCATGTCTCCAGGCTCCAAGCTCCAGGCTCAAGGCTCCAGACTCTGGGCTAAAAGCTCCAGGCTCTGGGCTCGGGATCAGTTCAAGGCTCCGGGCACCAGGACCCAGGTTTTGAGTTCAGGGTGTGTTAAATGCTCTGGCCTGTGAGCTCCAGACCCCAGGCTCCGGGCATTGGGTCAGGTCCAAGTCCAGGCTTCTGGATCGGGGTAAGTTCAATGCTTGGGGTTTCACGCCCAGGGCTCCAAGCTCCCGGAACGAGGTTTTTTCCAGGCTCTGGGCTCCTGGCTTGAGCTTGGGTCTTCTTCCAGGCTCTAGGCTCCATGCTCATGTCTCCAGGCTCCAAGCTCCAGGCTCAAGGCTCCAGACTCTGGGCTAAAAGCTCCAGGCTCTGGGCTCGGGATCAGTTCAAGGCTCCGGGCACCAGGACCAGGTTTGAGTTCAGGGTGTGTTCAATGCTCTGGCCTGTGAGCTCCAGACCCCAGGCTCCGGGCATTGGGTCAGGTCCAAGTTCCGGTCTCCAGGCTTAAGGCTCTAGAATTCGGGCTCGGGCTAAGTTCCATGCTCGGGGTTTCATGCCCTGGGCTCCAGGCTCTGGGACCAGGTCATTTCCACGCTTCGGGCTCAAGAAATCCAGGCTCCGAACTCGGAGTCAGTTCCAGGCTCCAGGCTCGTGCTCCAGGCTCCAGGCTCCAGGCTCCAGACTCCAGGCTCCGGGCTCCGGGCTCCGGGCTCCCGGGCTCCAGGCTCCGGGCTCCGGGCTCCGGGCTCCGGGCTCCGGCTCCGGGCTCCAGGCTCCAGGCTCCAGGCTCCTGGCTCCCGGCTCCCGGCTCCCGGCTCAGGTCCAGGCTTGGGGTAAGTTTCCAGGGTTCCAGGGCTCTTGGATCAGGGTCAGTTTTTTTTTTTTTCCGGGCTCCAGTTTGCAGGCTTCAGGCTCCGGGCTCCAGGCTCACTGCTCATGGCTCACGGCTCCAAGCTCCAGGCTCCAGGGGTCTGGTCAGTTGCAGACTCCAGGCTATCGGCTCAAAACTCTATGCTCGGGATAAAGTTTCAGGCTCCGGGCTAAAGTATCCAGGCTCCGCACTCCTGGCTCCTGGTTCCAGGCCACAGGGCTCCGGGCTTGGTCTCTGTTCCATGCTCCAAGCTCCAAGCTCCAGCCTCAAGGCTTGGGGTCAGTTTCAGGCACTGCGAATAGGGCTCTAGGTTCCAGGCTCCATGACCCAAACTTAAGGTCAAGGCTCCAGGTTCCTTGCTGGGGGTCATTTCCAGGCTCCAGGCTCCTTCCTAAGGGATCAAGGCTTTGGGCTCGGAGTATGTTCGTGGCTCTGGGCCTCAAAGTTTTAGGCTCCTTATTCGGGCTCAGTTCAAGGCTACAGGCTCTATGCTCCAGGCTCGTGACTACGCGTTCCAGGCTACAGGCACCTGCTCCAGCCTCGGGGTCAGTTCCATGCTCCGGGCTCAAGACTCAAGGCTCAAGGCTCTTGGTCAGTTCATGGCTCCAGTCACCAGGTTCTAGACTCCAGGCTCAAGGCTCCATATTCAAGCTCTGAGCTCTAGGCTATAGGCTCCAGGGTCGGTGTCAGTTCCAGGCTCCGGGCTCCATGCTTCAGGCTCCAGCTCAAGGCTCTGGGCTCAGTGTCAGTTCCAGGCTCCGTGCTCCCCTCTCAAGGCTCCAGGCTCAAGACTCCAGGCTCAAGGGTCCAGGCTTCTTCCCTCGGGGTAAGTTCCATGCTTCCATCCGGGATCGGGATCAGGTCGAGGCTCTGGGCTCAAGGCTCTGGGATCAGGGTCAGTGTGTTGCTCCGGGCTCCAGTTTGCAGGCTCCAGGCTCAAGGCTCCAGGCCCCAGGCTCCGCGTTCCTTCCTCCGGGATCCGGCTTTGGGCTTGGAGTATGTTCGTGGCTCCGGGCTCAAGGTTTGAGGCTCCATATTTTGGGCACAGTTTCAGGCTACAGGTTGTATGCTCCAGGTTCGTGACTACAAGTTCCAGGCTAATGAAACCTGGCTCCAGGCTCAAGGCTCCGGTCTCCAGGCTCCAGCCTCGGGGTCAGTTCCATTCTCCAGGCTCAAGACTCCAGGCTCAAGGCTCAGGGTAAGTTCATGGCTCCAGTCACCAGGCTCTAGACTCAACGCTCAAGGCTCCATGCTTCATTCTCTGGACTCGAGGCTATAGGCTCCGGGGTTTGGGTCAGTTCCAGGCTCCAGGCTCCGGGCTCCAGGCTTCAGGCTCTGGGCTCAAGGCTCCGGGCTCAGTGTCAGTTCCAGGCTCCGTGCTCCCCCTTCCAGGCTGCAGGCTCTGGGATCCAGGCTCTCGGCATGGGGTCAGTTCCCAAGATCTGGTCTCCAGGTTTTAGGCTCCACTTTTCGGGCTCGAGGTCAGTTCCAGGCTACAGGCTCCATAGTCCAGGTTTGTTGCTACACGTTCCAGGCTCAAGGCTCCAGGCTGAAGACTCCAAGCTCAAGGCTCCAGGCTCAGGTAAGTTCCATGCTCCAGGGTCAAGGCTCAGAGCTCAAGGCTAGGGGTCAATTCCAGGCTCAAGTCACCGGGCTCTAGGCTCCGGGATCCAGGCTAGAGGCGCTATGCTTCAAGCTCTTGGCTCCAGGCTCGGGGTCAGTTCCAGGCTCCGGGCTCCATGCTCCGGGGTCAAGGCTCAAGACTCCAGACTCCAGGATCCATGCTCCAGGCTCCTCTCTCCTGGATCCATGCTTCAAGCTCTGCAATGCAGGTGAAAGGCTCCATGCTCGGAGTCAGTTCAAGGCTCCAGGCTCCATGCTTCAGGCTCCGGGCTCAGTTTCAGTTCCAGGCTCCGGGCTCCCGCTCAAGGCTCCAGGCTCCGGGCTCCGGGCTCCATGCTCTGGGCATGGGGTCAGTTCCAAGTTCCGGTCTTTTAGGCTCCACATTTCAGGCTAGGGTTAGCTCCACGCTAATGGCTCAGTTTTCCAGGCTCGTTGCTACGCGTACCAGGCTCCAGGCTACTGGCACCGGGCTGAAGGCTCAAAGCTCAAGGTTCCAGGCTCGGGGTAAGTTCCTTGCTCCGGTCTCAAGCCTCCAAGCTTGAGGCTTGGGGTCAGTTCCACGCTCTTGGCTCCAGGCTCCAGGCTCCACGCTCAAGTATGCATGGTTCAAGCTCTTGGCTTCGGGCTTGGGGTCAGTTCCAGGCTCAAGGCTCCAGGCTCCGATCTCCAGGCTTCGCTTTCCAGGCTCCGGGCTGCTGGCTATGGGCTCCAGGCTCCATGTTGCGGGCTTAAGGCTCCTGGCTCCTGGCTCCTTGCTCCTGGCTCCTGGCTCCAGGCTCCAGGCTCCGGGCAAGCGGATAGGTTCCAAGTTCCGGTCTCCCGGCTTCAGGCTCCAGGCTTCTGGCTCGGGGTAAGTTCAATGCTTGGGGTTTCACGCCCAGGGCTCCAGGCTCCCGGAACGAGGTTTTTTCCAGGCTCTGGGCTCCTGGCTTTGAGCTTGGGGTCTTCTTCCAGGCTCTAGACTCCATGCTCATGTCTCCAGGCTCCAAGCTCCAGGCTCAAGGCTCCAGACTCTGGGCTAAAAGCTCCAGGCTCTGGGCTCGGGATCAGTTCAAGGCTCCGGGCACCAGGACCCAGGTTTTGAGTTCAGGGTGTGTCAATGCTCTGGCCTGTGGCTCCAGACTCCAGGCTCCGGGCATTGGGTCAGGTCCAAGTTCCGGTCTCCAGGCTTAAGGCTCGAGAATTCGGGCTTGGGCTAAGTCCATGCTCGGGGTTTCATGCCCTGGGCTCCAGGCTCTGGGACCAGGTCATTTCCACGCTTCGGGCTCAAGAATCCAGGCTCCGAACTCGGAGTCAGTTCCAGGCTCCAGAGTCGTGGCTCCAGGCTCGTGGCTCCAGGCTCCATGCTCCAGGCTCCAGGCTCCAGGCTCCAGGCTCCAGGCTCAAGGCTCCAGGCTCCAGGCTCCAGGCTCCAGGCTCCAGGCTCCGGGCTCCAGTTTCCAGGCTCCTTCTCCCGGCTCCCTGCTCCAGGTCCAGGCTTGGGTAAGTTCCAGGGTTCCAGGGCTCTTGGATCAGGGTCAGTTTTTTTTTCCGGGCTCCAGTTTGCAGGCTTCAGGCTCCGGGCTCCAGGCTCACTGCTCATGGCTCATGGCTCCAAGCTCCAGGCTCCAGGGTCTTGGTCAGTTGCAGACTCCATGCTCCAGGCTATCGGCTCAAAACTCTAGGCTCGGGATAAGTTCCAGGCTCCGGGCTAAAGTATCCAGGCTCCGCACTCCTGGCTCCTGGTTCCAGGCTCAGGGCTCCGGGCTTGGTCTCTGTTCCATGCTCCGAGCTCCAAGCTCCAGCCTCAAGGCTTGGGGTCAGTTTCAGGCACTGCGAATCGGGCTCTAGGTTCCAGGCTCCATGACCCAAACTTAAGGTCAAGGCTCCAGGTTCCTTGCTGGGGGTCATTTCCAGGCTCCAGGCTCCTTCCTTAAGGGATCAAGGCTTTGGGCTCGGAGTATGTTCGTGGCTCTGGGCTCAAAGTTTGATGGCTCCTTATTTCGGGCTCAGTTCAAGGCTACAGGCTCTATGCTCCAGGCTCATGACTACGCGTTCCAGGCTACAGGCACCTGGCTCCAGCCTCGGGGTCAGTTCCATGCTCCGGGCTCAAGACTCAAGGCTCAAGGCTCTTGGTCAGTTCATGGCTCCAGTCACCAGGTTCTAGACTCCAGGCTCAAGGCTCCATAATTCAAGCTCTGAGCTCTAGGCTATAGGCTCCAGGGTCGGTGTCAGTTCCAGGCTCCGGGCTCCATGCTTCAGGCTCCAGGCTCAAGGCTCTGGGCTCAGTGTCAGTTCTAGGCTCCGTGCTCCCCCCTCAAGGCTCCAGGCTTCAGACTCCAGACTCCAGGGTCAAGGGTCCAGGCTTCTTCCTCGGGGTAAGTTCCATGCTTGGGGTTTCACGCCCAGGGCTCCTGGCTTTGGGCTTGGGGTCTTCTTCCATGCTTTTGGCTCCATGCTCATGGCTCCAGGCTCCAAGCTCCAGGCTCAAGGCTCCAGGCTCCAGGTTCAAAGCTCCAGGCTCAAAGCTCCAGGCTCTGTGCTCGGGATCAGTTCAAGGCTCCGGGCACCAGGACCCAGGTTTCGGGTTCAGGGTGTATTCCATGCTCTGGCCTGTGGGCTCCAGACTCCAGGCTCCGGGCATTGGGTCAGGTCCAAGTTCCGGTCTCCAGGCTTAAGGCTCCACGCCCTGGGCTCCAGGCTCTTGGAACGGGGTCATTTCCACGCTCCAGGCTCCAGAATCAAGGCTTCGGACTCGGAGTCAGTTCCAGGCTCCGGGCTCGTGGCTCAAGGCTCACAGCTCCATGCTCACGGCTCAATGCTCCGAGCTCCAGGCTCCAGTCTCCAGGCTCACAGCTCCATGCTGACGGCTCAATGCTCCGAGCTCAGAGCTCCAGGCTCCAGGCTCGGGGTCAGTTCCAGTCTCCGGGCTTCTGGGTCCTGACTCAAGGTTCCGTGCTCGGAGTCAGTTCCAGTCTCCGGACTCCAGGCTCCAGGCACAGGGTCATTTCCAGACCCCTGGCTCAAGACTCCAGGCTCTTGACTCGGGGTCAGTACAAGGCTTTGGGCTCACACCTCCAGGGTCACGGCTCCATGCTCACGGATCCATTCGCCGGACCCCAGGTTCCGAGCTCAAGGTTCTGTGCTCGGGGTCAGTTCCAGGCTCCGTGCTCCAAGGTCCGGACTTAAGGTCAGTTCCAGGCTCTATGCGCCAGGCTCCAAGCTCACGGCTCCCTGCTACGGGCTCCAGGCTTTGGGTAAGTTCCAGGGTTCGGGCTCAAGGCTCAGGGATCAAGGATCAATGTTCATGGTCAAGTTCAAGGCTCCGGGTTCTTTCCTCCGGGCTCGGGGTCACTTCGAGTATCTTGGTTCTGGGCTCCAGTCTTTAAGGTCTGGGCTCTAGATTCCGTGCACAAGGCTCCAGGCTCCCCGCTCCAGACTCATGGCTCAAAGCTCCAGGGTCTTGGTCAGTTGCAGACTCTGTGCTCCAGGCTACCGGCTCAAGACTCTAGGCTCGGAATCAGTTCCAGGCTTCGGGCTAAAGGATCCAGGCTCCGCACTCCTGGCTCCTGGTTCAAGGCACAGGGCTCCGGGCTTGGTGTCTGTCCATGCTCCGGGCTCCAAGCTCCAGCCTCTAGGCTCGGGGTCAGGTTTCAGGCACTGCGCATCGGGCTCCAGGCTCCAGGCTCCATGACCCAAACTTAGGGTCAAGGCTCCAGGTTCCTTGCTGAGGGTTATTTGCAGGCTCCAGGCTCCAGGCTCCAGGCTCCAGGCTCCAGGCTCTGGGCTCCAGGAATTGGGCTCTGGGTCTTCTTCCAGGCTCTAGGGCTCCAGGCTCCAGGCTCATGGCTAAAGGCTCCCGGCTCCCGGCTCAACGCTCCAGGCTTTGGGCTCGCGATCAGTTCCCAGTTTATTCCATGATCTGGGCTTTGGGCTCAGGGCTCCAGGCTTCAGGCTCAGGGTAAATTCCATGCCGGGGTTTCAACCCTGGGCTCCAGGCTCCAGGCACGTTATTTGAACGCTCCGGGCTGCAGAATCCAGATTCCAGGCTCCAGACTCCAGGCTCCAGGCTCCAGGCTGCAGGCTCAGGCTCCATGCTCACAGCTCAATTTTCCGAGCTCCAGCTCCAGGGATTAGATCCAGTCTATTGGCTCAAGGCTTCTGGCTCGGGGTCAGTTCCAGGCTCCGGGATCCAGGCTCATTTCTCGTGGTCACTCCAAGCTCCGGGCTCATGGCTCCAGGCACGGGGTCAGTTTGAGGATCTGGGCTCCGAGCTCCACTGCTTAAGCTCGTGTCCTCTAAGCTCCGCGCTCCAGGCTCCGCCCTCCAGACTCAAGGCTCCAGGTTATTTGGAAGTGGCAGGCTCCGTTCTTTAGGTTAACGGCTCCAGACTGCGTGCTCGGGTTCAGGCTCGGGGCTACGGGCTCCGGACTCCATGCTCCGGGCTCCGTGTTCCGGGCTCCAGTCTCCGGGCTCCATGTTTGTGGGTCATTTCCAGGCCTAACGGGCTACGGGCTACGGACCGGTCTCGTGTTCAGTTCAAGGCTCAAGGCTCCGGGATCCTAGCGCTGGACTAAAGGCTACAGGCTCACCACAATGCCAAGACCTCTCGATTTTCCTGTTTTCTGAGTAGAAGAGGCAAAAATGTCATTTTTGAGCGTTTCAGACGATAAGAGCTTTTTCGGTCACTTTGAGACAAGGAATTTTTTTCTCAAGCAAAACGTCATGAACTGATAAGACTTTGACAAAAAAAGCATAAGACACTTATTTCTTACTTGTTTTTAGTGTTTTCATGCTTTTCTAAGTAGAAGAGGCAAAAAATGTCATTTTTGAACGTTTCATGCGAAAAGAAGCTGTTTTGGTCACTTTGAGAAAAAAATGTTTTTTTCTCAAGCAAACGTCATGAACTGATAAGACTTTGACTTAAAAGCCATAAACACTTAATTCTGACTTGTTTTTAGTGGTTTCATGCTTTTCTAGGTAGAAGAGGCAAAAATGGTCATTTTTGAGCGTTTCATGCGAAAAGAAGCTGTTTTGGTCACTTTGAGACAAAGGATGTTTTTTTTTCAAACAGAACTTCATGATTTGAGAAGACTTTTTTAGAAACTGCAATAATACACTTGTTTCTGACTTGTTTTTAGTGTTTTCATGCTTTTCTGAGTAGAAGAGGCAAAAATGTCATTTTTGAGCGTTTCAGACGAAAAGAAGTTGTTTTTGTCACGTTGTGACAAGCATGCTTTTTTTCTCAAGAAAAACTTCATGAACTGATAAGACTAGTTTTTAGTGTTTTCATGCTTTTCTTACTATATTGGCAAAATGTAATTTTATACCGTTTCACGCAAGCAGAAGCTGATTTGGTCACTTTGAGACAAGGATTTTTTGTCTCAAGCAGAACGTAAAGCTTCACACTTAGTTCTGGCATTTGTCAAACCGCCCCATGGAGATGGAATGCTGCCTTACATTGCAACCACACTCTAGTTGAAGAACTCTGTCCATGGTCCTGATTCTTTGTCTTTCTTTCTCTCTTGCTCTCTCTCTCTCTCTCTCTCCCCCTCTTCCCTCCAACCCCTTAAAGCTTCACACTGGCCAGCATGGACGAGGAAGAGCACCGGGAAATGTCGCACTTACCCTTGTCAGGGTTAGACCGGGACGGCTGGTCGACGGTGTGGACTCTGTCTTTTTTCCAGCCCGTGTGGGACATTGTTATTTTTCCAGAGACAGAACACCGGTCAGTCTAACACCTTTTTTTTTTTTTTTTTTTTTTTTTTTTTTAACCTCCGGGGCTTCTCCTCAACTTTAGCCGGAATCCTAACCTTGTTCCAGTTCTTAATCTTTTCCCCTCTCTCCCCCTCTCTCTCTCCAGCCCCCTTAAAGCTGCTCACTGAGTTGTGGAACTTTTTCAAAACTCCCCCAGTGGGCCCCACATCACAGCCTCACACTCGAGGAAGAACTCTCGCTCTGGTCCTGGTCCCCCCCCCCCCCCCTCCCCTTTTTCTTCCAGCCACCTTGAAGCTGCACATTGGCATGCGCTGAGGAGGAAGAACATCGGGAAATGTCGTGCTGACCCGGTCAGGATTAGGCCGGGACGGCCGGCGGACCGTGTGGACTCTGTCTTTTTTCCAGGCCTTTTTGGGACTTTGCTATTTTTCCAGGCCTTTGTGGGAATCTGTTATGTTTTTCAAAGACAGAACGCCGGTTAGCTGATCCCTTTTTAACCTCCGGTGCTTTTCTCATCTGGAGCTGGATAACGGTAAAACTCGAACCGTATGTGGGACCAGGGCCGGACTGAGACTCATTTTCAGCCCTGGAGTTTCGTACCTCAGACCGGCCCACTTTAGATCACGAACAATTATTATTAAAATCATGGAATTATAACCTTACATGTTAGGTCTACACACTGTTCTGCAAAGCCTTGTAATTCAGTGTATTTCTAAAATATTTCCAATTCAGCCAATTCAGCACAAGTAAAGGTTACTTCACAATGTGGATTTATTTCAACAGTGAGTGCACATCGACATCTCCAACATTATTATTCCTCACAACACAACAATAACAGAATCTTTATTTTGTTTTTATAAGTGTTAACATTTTTCAAAACTTTAAAATGTTTGAAATGAAATAAAAGAATATATAAAAATATTAAATAAAAAATAATTTTAAAAATAAAGCTTGCTGCACTTTCTAATAACGCTATCATTTTTGTATCCTTTGCAACAAAAGATTTCCATCCCAACTACCTTCGGTTTTTTCCATCTTTGCTATTGAAAACTTTTGATATAGTGATATAAGGGGTTTGACGAGGATGATAACAAAAAAATGTATGTATATCCCATGACTGAGGGTGAGCAAAATAATCAAAGCTACAACAGACTCATCTTCATCTGTCTCATTTCTGATTAGTGGTTCAGGGTTCTGCTGCTGAGCTGTTCCTCTGTCATCAGTAGACTCTGCTCCCCCTTTCACTCTTCCTTCAGTTCCCTAGATTCGCCTGCACCTGTATCACAGTAAAAAATAATATCTACAGACATTTTGACTTACCTAACCAATTAAGATATTTACATTAGCAAAATATGCAGGCTTATTTGATATTACTTTATGCTATTGCCTTTCAATTGTGGGCTTTGTGTATTTACTGTCTCACTTTTAATGATGAAAAATAAAATAGGTCAGGACTATCGTTGGGTATAGAAAGTGGTTTTACTGGAACTAATCCTTGTTCACACAGTCTGTTCCAACAGCTCACCTTTTCCTTCCATAGTGACAGGAGCAATCCCCTAGCTCTACTTCTGACACTAAATCACATTTTAAAAATGGTCATAATTCTCAGCACAAATCTCCTATTTGCAAAGCCTTGGTGTCAGTTTCATTCATGTAGTGCTGAATCATCTAGCATCTCAGAGCACCTTTCATACTGAACAGGCCTACACATACTCTCCATTGTAGTCTATTTACTCTAATAATCTTCAGTCTATGAGCAGTCCTTCCGGCCCACTCTGGACTTGTGGGCTCATGGCTGGTGACTGCTGCTGGATCTGCTTTCTGACTCTGAGGAGCTACAAGACAAAGTTTCCCAGTTATGTGGCATCACATCATAGTATTATTTAAATTGCATAACGTTATGTTACACGCCACAATGCCACACAATTCATTGACTCGATAATTAACTAGCTTGAAAGGTGGTTTACCCCCGTTTCATCGTCCTCATTTGTTGTTTCCAACCGGGAGGTCATTTTTGTGAAAAAGTTGCTGATTTTGGCACATTTGGCTGCGTTTGCTTCCAGAGTTTTCCTCTTTTTAATTCTTGCCTTTTCTGCATCACCCTTGCTCTTTCTATTATCCATGTTTCAAACAGCAAACACAGCTGACCACCGATATAGCCAACAGAGCAGAGATCATATATGCTCCACAGCTACAGAATAGAGCTACTAACTGTATGCAAGGACATAGGTGCATCTGCTTGCTAGTAGAGGGAGTGGTGGCCCAAGAACAGCAGTTGCAGTTTACGTGATAAACCCAGTTGTATGACACCCACCGCAAAAAAAAAAAAAAAAAATAGATATATATATATATATATATATATATATTTATTATTATATATATATATTATATATATATATATAGATATATATATATATTATATATATATATATATATATATATATATATATATATATATATATATATACATACATATATATTTGAAGTGAACTCCGGCCCTCACAGACTAAATATTATACTGGCTCATCGGGAATTGTCCCGGTCCTCCCGATTAGCCGGACCGGGCCTGTGTGGGACTTGTTATGTTTTTTTCCAGACAGAACCCCTTTAAGCCTAACCCCTTTTTGACCTCTGGTGCTATTCTCACGTGGAGCTTGATAACGGTAAAACTCAAACGTCTGTGGCCATTTTTCAGAACTCTGCTCCTCCTTGCCCTGGTCTGACTCTTTTTTTCTGTCTCTCTCCCACTCTTTCCTCCAGCCACCTTAAAGCTGCACACTGACTTCTGGCAATTTTCAAACCGTCCCGTGGAGACGGAATGCTGCCCCAAATTGCAGCTTCACAGTGGGGGCTTAACTCTGGCCCTCTTTGCCTGTCTTCGGTGTGACTCGGGCTTCTACAAACTGATTGCACTTGCTGTATTTATCGTATTTTAAATGTATTGTAATGGTATTTTGTTGTGTTTTAATGGTATTTGAATTGTATTTTATTTGTGCTGTTTATTTATGCTTTGCACTGTAAAGAACTTTTTAACTGTGTCTGTGAACAGTGCTCTTTCAATAAAATGTATTGACAATTTTGCCTACTTACTGTCTGACTTGTTTTTTCCCCCTCTCTCCCCCTTTCTTCATCAGCCACCTTAAAGCTTCACACTGGGACTAAACATCACATCCTCTGGCCCGGTTAGGGTTAGGGCTGAGGCCAGGGACAGGGTTGGGGCTCTGGTCTAGGGCTAAGTTCCAGGGTTCAGGTTAGGGCTGAGGCAGGGGTCAGGGTAAGGGCGCCAAGCTCGGGCTCAGTTACAGGCTCCATGCTCCAGGCTCTAGGCTCCGGGCTCTAGGCTCCGGGTTCTGGGACCCGGGCTCCAGCTCCAGGCTCCAGGCTCCAGGCTCCAGGCTCCAGGCTCCAGGCTCATGGCTCCAGGCTCCAGGCTCCAGGCTCCAGGCTCCGCGTTCCTTGCTCCGGGCTCGGGGTAGGTTTCAAGCTTCGGGCTCAAGGTTCCAGGCTCCGGGCTCCGGGCTCCGGGCTCCGGGCTCCAGGCTCCCAGCTCCCAGCTTTTCGTCTTTCAAGGCTACGAGCTCCAGGCAAAAGGCTCCAGACTCAAGGATTGGGGTCAGTTCAAGGCTCCGGGCTCAAAGCTCCAGACTCCAGGCTCCAGGCTCCATGCTCCAGGCTCCAGGGTCGGGTTCATTTCCATGCTCCGGGATCAAGGCTCCAGGCTCAAAGTTTGGTGTTTGGGGTCAGTTCCAAGCTCTGGGCACCGTGCTTCTGGCTCCAGATTCAAGACTCCATGCTCCACGCTCAGGGCGCCGGGCTCCAGGCTCCATGCTCCAAGCTCCGGGCTCTTGTCTCCATGCTCCAAGCTCCGGGCTCCTTGCTCTGGGCTCCGGGCTCCGGGCTCCAGGCTCCAGGCTCCGGGCTCCGGGCTCCAGGCTCAAGGCTTCAGGCTCCAGGCTCAGGGTTAGTTCCAGGCTCCGGGCTCCAGGTTTCAGTCTCAGGGTCAGTTTCCAGGCTTCGTACTCTATGCTCCGTGCTCAAGGCACTGGATTACAGCCTCCTACGTCTAGGCTCCGCAATCAAGGCTCCAGGCTCCAGGCTCAAGGCACGGGGTCATTTCTAGGCTCCGGTCTCCAAGGTCCGGACGTGTGGTCAGTTCTAGCCTCTGGGCTCCAGTCTCCTGGTTCCGGGCTCAAGGCTCCGGGCTCAGTGTCAATTCCAGGCGCCGGGCTCCAGGCTCGGGGCTCCAGGCTCCAAGCTTCAAGTTCCAGGCTCAAGGCTACATGCTCCAGGCTCCAGGCTCCGGGCATGGGGTGGGTTCAAAGTTCTGGGAATCAGGCTTCAGGCTCCAGGCTCCAGGTTTGGGGTAAGTTCTCGGCTCCGGGTACCACGCCCTGGGCTCAAGACTCCGGGCACGAGGTAATTTCCAGTCTCCGGGCTCCATGCTCCCAGCTCAAAGCTTCCAGCTCAAAGCTCACGGCTCCGGGTTCGGGATCAGTTCCAGGCTCCGGGTTCCAGGCCCCAGGTTCCGGGGTCGGGGTCAGTTCCAAGCTCGAAGCTCCGGGCTCAAGGCTCCGCAATCAAGGATTCAGGCTCTGGGCTAAGGGTCAGCTCCGGGCTCCGGGCTCCGGGCTCCGGGCTCCGGGCTCCGGGCTCAAGGCTCCATTCTCGGGTTCAGTTCCAGTCTCGAGGTTCCTTGCCGAGGCTCCGGGCTCCAAGCTTTGGGCTCAGGTTCTTCTTCCAGGCTCCAGACTCCAGGCTGCATGTTCCAGGCTCCAAGCTCCAGACTCCGTGCAGGCTATGGGCTCGTGATGAGTTCAAGGCTCCGGCCTCCAGGCTCCAGGATTAAGATTCGGGGTAAGTTCCAGGCTCCAGGCTCCAGGCTCCAGGCTCCAGGCTCCAGGCTCCAGGCTCCAGGCTCCAGGCTCCAGGCTCTAGGCTCCAGGCTCCAGGCTCCAGGCTCATTTTTAGTTCGAGGCTCCGGGCTCTAGGCTCTAGGGTCCGGGTTCGGCGTCAGTTCCAGGCTCTGGGCTCCAGGTTCCAGGTTCCAGGCTCCAGGCTCCAGGCTCCAGGCTCCAGGCTCCAGGCTCCAGGCTCATCGATCCAGTATCCGGGCTACGAGTTCGGGGTCAGTCTCAAGGCTCCAGTCTTCGGTTCAGTTCAAGGCTCCAGGCTCCAGGCTCCAGGCTCCAGGCTCCAGGCTCCAAGTTCAGGACCTCAGGCTCCAGACTCCAGGCTCCAGGCTCCAGGCTCCGGGGTCAGGGCTCAAGACTCCAGACTCCAGGATCCATGCTCCAGGCTCAAGGCTCCAGGCTCCTCTCTCCAGGATCCATGCTCAATTCCAGGCTAAAGTCACCTCTGGATCCCAGAGTCAAGCTCTCTCCAGGATCCATTCTCAATTCCAGGCAAAAGTCACCCCTGGATCCCAGAGTCAAGCTCTGGGATCCAGGCTAAAGGCTCCATGCTCAGGGTCAGTTCAAGGCTCCAGGCTCCATGCTTCAGGCTCCGGGCTCAGTGTCAGTTCCAGGCTCCGGGCTCCCGCTCAAGGCTCCAGGCTCCGGGCTCCAGGCTCTGGGCATGGGGTCAGTACCAAGTTCCGGTCTCCAGCTTTTAGGCTCCACATTTCAGGCTAGGGGTTAATTCCAGGCTAATGGCTCAATTTTCCAGTCTTCTTGCAACGCGTACCAGGCTCCAGGCTACTGGCACTAGGCTGAAGGTTCAAAGCTCAAGGCTCCAGGCTCGGGGTAAGTTCCTTTCTCCAGGCTCAAGCCTCCAAGCTCAAGGCTTGGGGTCAGTTCCACGCTCTAGGGTCCAGGCTCCAGGCTCCAGGCTCTACGCTCAAGTCTGCATGGTTCAAGCTCTTGGCTCCGGGCTCGGGGTCAGTTCCAGGCCCAAGGCTCCAGGCTCCGCTCTCCAGGCTTCGCTCTCCAGGCTCCGGGCTGCAGGCTATGGGCTCCAGGCTCCGTGTTGCGGGCTTAAGGCTCCAGGCTCCAGGCTCCAGGCTCCAGGCTCTGGGCAAGGGGATAGGTTCCAAGTTCCGGTCTCCCGGCTTCAGGCTCCAGGCTTCTGGCTCGGGGTAAGTTCAATGCTTGGGGTTTCACGCCCAGGGCTCCAGGCTCCCGGAACGAGGTTTTTTCCAGGCTCTGGGCTCCTGGCTTTGAGCTTGGGGTCTTCTTCCAGGCTCTAGGCTCCATATTCATGTCTCCAGGCTCCAAGCTACAGGCTCAAGGCTCCAGGCTCCAGGCTCTTGGCTAAAAGCTCCAGGCTCTGGGCTCGGGATCAGTTCAAGGCTCCGGGAACCAGGACCCAGGTTTTGAGTTCAGGGTGTGTTCAATGCTCTGGCCTTTGGGCTCCAGACTCCAGGCTCTGGGCATTGGGTCAGGTCCAAGTTCCGGTCTCCAGGCTTAAGGCTCCAGGCTTCGGGCTCGGGCTAAGTTCCATGCTCGGGGTTTCATGCCCTTGGCTCCAGGCTCTGGGACCGGGTCATTTCCATGCTTCGGGCTCAAGAATCCAGGCTCCGAACTCGGAGTCAGTTCCAGGCTCCGGGCTCGTGGCTCCAGGCTCAAAGCTCCATGCTCACGGCTCAATGCTCCGAGCTCCAGGCTCCAGGCTTGGGGTAAGTTCCAGGGTTCCAGGGCTCTGGGCTCAAGGCTCTTGGATCAGGGTCAGTTTTTTTCTCCAGGCTCCAGTTTGCAGGCTCCAGGCTCCGGGCTCAAGGCTCACGGCTCAAGGCTGCAGGCTCACGGCTCCAAGCTCCAGGCTCCAGGCTCCAGGCTCCAGGCTCCAGGCCCCAGGCTCAAGGCTTCAGGCTCCAGGCTCCAGGCTCCTTCCTAAGGGATCAAGGCTTTGGGCTCAGAGTATGTTCGTGGCTCCGGGCTCAAATTTTTAGGCTCCTTATTTCTGGCTCAGTTCAAGGCTACAGGGTGAATGCTCCAGGCTCTATGCTCCAGGCTCGTGACTACGCGTTCCAGGCTACAGGCACCTGGCTCCAGGCTCAAGGCTCCGTGCTCCAGACTCCAGCCTCAGGGTCAGTTCCATACTCCGGGCTAGAGACTCAAGACTCAAGGCTCTGGGTCAGTTCATGGTTCCAGTCACCAGGCTCTAGACTCCAGGCTCAAGGCTCCATACTTCAATCTCTTAGCTCTAGGCTATAGGCCCCAGGGTCGGTGTCAGTTCCAGGCTCCGTGCTCCATGCTTCAGGCTCCGGGCTCAAGGCTCTGGGCTCAGTGTCAGTTCCAGGCTCCTTGCTCCCCCCTCAAGGCTCCAGGCTCCAGGCTCCAGGCTCCAGACTCCAGGCTCCAGGCTTCTTGCTTTGGGTAAGTTCCATGCTTTGGGGTTTCATGCCCAGGGCTCCAGGCTCCTGGCTTTGGGCTTGGGGTCTTCTTCCAGGCTCTTGGCTCCATGCTCATGGCTCCAGGCTCCAAGCTCCAGGCTCAAGGCTCCAGGCTCCAGGTTGAAAGCTCCAGGCTCTGGGCTCAGGATCAGTGCAAGGCTCCGGGCACCAGGACCAAGGTTTCGGGTTCCATGCCCTAGCCTATGGGCTCCAAACTCCAGGCTCCGGGCATTGTGTCAGGTCCAAGTTCCGGTCTCCAGACTTAAGGCTCCAGGCTTCGGGCTTTGGCTAAGTTCCATGCTCAGGGTTCCACGCCCTGGGCTCCAGGCTCTGGGAACAGGGTCATTTCCACGCTCAGGGCTCCAGAATCAAGGCTTTGGACTCGGAGTCAGTTCAAGGCTCCGGGCTCCAGGCTCCTGGCTCCAGTCTCCAGGCTCACAGCTCCATGCTCACGGCTCAATGCTCGGAGCTCCAAGCTCCGGGCTCCAGGCTCAGGGTCAGTTCCAGTCTCCGGGCTTCTGGGTCGTGACTCAAGGTTCTGTGCTCGGAGTCAGTTCCAGTCCTCCGTACCCCAGGCTCCAGGCACAGGGTCATTTCCAGGCTCCTGGCTCAAGACCCCAAGCTCACGGCTCTTGACTCAGGGTCAGTACAAGGCTTTGGGCTCACAGCTCCAGGGTCACGGCTCCATGCTCACGGATCCATGCTCTGGACCCCAGGTTCCGAGCTCAAGGTTCTGTTTTCGGGGTCAGTTCCAGGCTCTTTGCGCCAGGCTCCAATCTCACGGCTCCATGCTACGGGCTCCAGGCTTGGGGTAAGTTCCAGGGTTCGGGCTCCAGGCTCAGGGATCAAGGATCAATGTTCATGGTCAATTCAAGGCTCCGGGTTCTTTCCTCCGGGCTCGGGGTCACTTCGAGAATCTTGGTTCTGGGCTCCAGTCTTTAAGGTCTGGGCTCTAGATTCCGTGCACTAGGCTCCAGGCTCCTGGCTCATGCTCAAGTCTCCAGGCTCACGGCTCCAAGCTCCAGGCTCCAGGCTCCAGGCTCAAGGCTCAAGGCTCCAGGGTCTTAGTCAGTTGCAGACTCTGTGCTCCAGGCTATCGGCTCAAGACGCTAGGCTCAGGGTCAGTTCCAGGCTCCGGGCTAAAGGATCCAGGCTCCGCACTCAAGGCTCCTGGTTCCAGGCACAGGGCTCCAGGCTTGGTGTCTGTTCCTTGCTCCGAGCTCAAAGCTCCAGCCTTGGGGTTAGTTTCAGGCACTGCGCATCGGGCTCCAGGTTCCAGGTTCCATGACACAAACTTAAGGTCAAGGCTCCAGGTTCCTTGCTGAGGGTCATTTCCAGGCTCCAGGCTCCAGGCTCCAGGCTCCAGGCTCTAGGCTCCGGGCTCCAGGCTTTGGGCTCTGGGTCTTCTTCCAGGCTCTAGGCTCCAGGCTCATGTCTAAAGGCTCCCGGCTCCAGGCTCAACGCTCCAGGCTCTGGGCTCGCGATCATTTCCCGACTCCGATCTCCAGGACCCAGGTTTCCGGTTTGGGGTTTATTCCATGCTCTGGCATTTGGGCTCCGGGCTCCAGGCTTCGGGCTCAGGGTAAGTTCCATGCTGGGGTTTCAACCCTTGCCTCCAAGTTCTGAGGTCTTCATTTCCACTCTCCGGGCTGCAGAATCCAGGTTCCAGGCTCCGCACTTTGGGTCAGTTCCAGGCTCCAGACTCCAGGCTCCAGGCTCAAGGCTCAAGGCTCAATGTTCCGAGCTCCAGGCTCCAAGCTCCAGGCTCACGGCTCAATGCTCCAAGCTCCAGGCTCCAGGCTCCAGGCTCTGGATCAGATCCAGTCTACGGGCTCCAGGGTCCAGGCTCAAGGTTCCATGCTCGGGGTTTGTTCCAGGCTCCAGGCTCCAGTCTCCAGGCACGGGCTCTCGGCTCCACGCTCCTTGCTCCGTGCTCCACGCTCCAGGCTCAAGGCTTCAGGCACGGGGTCATTTCCAGGCTCCGGACTCCAGGCTCAAATCTCCATGTTCACGGCTCTATGCTCACGGCTCCATGCTCCGGGCTCCAGGCTCGGGGTCAGTTACCGGCTCCGGGCTCGTGGCTCCAGGCACGTGGTCAGTTTGAAGATCTGGGCTCCAAGCTCCAGTCCTTAAAGCACGTGTCTCGAAGCTCCGCGCTCCAGGCTCCGCCCTTCAGACTCAAGGCTCCAGGTAATTTGTAAGTGGCACGCTCCGTTTTCCAGGTTTACGGCTCCAGACTACGGGCTCGGGTTCAGTTCCAGGCTCGGGGCTACGGGCTCCGGACTCCGGACTCCGGACTCCGGTCTCCGGACTCCGGGCTCCGGGCTCCGTGCTCCGCGTTTCGGCCTCCGGGTTCCGGGTTCCAGACTCCGGGCTCCATATTTGGGGTCATTTCCAGGCTCCGGGCTCCGGGCTCCGGTCTCGTGTTCAGTTCCAGGCTCAAGGCTCCAGGATCCTAGCGCTGGGCTAAAGGCTATAGGCTCACCACAATGTCCAGACCTCTCGGTTTTTCTGGTTTTCTGAGTAGAACAGGAAAAAATTTCATTTTTGAGTGTTTCAGACGATAAGAAGCTTGTCACGTTGTGACAAGGATGTTTCTTTTCAAGCAGAACTTCATGAATTGAGAATACTTTTACAAAAATGCCACAAAAAACTTATTTCTGACTTGTTTTTAGTGTTTTCATGCTTTTCTGAGTAGATGAGGCAAAATGTCATTTTTGAGCGTTTCAGACGATAAGAAGCTGTTTTGGTCACTTTCAGACAAAGATGTTTTTTTTCAAGCAGAACTTCATGATTTGAGAAGACGTTTAAGAAAAAGCCATAAAACACTTATTTCTGACAATTTTTTAGTGTTTTCATGCTTTTCTGAGTAGAAGAGGAAAAAATGTCATATTTGGGCGTTTCAGACGATAAGAAGCTGTTTTGGTCACTTTGAGACAAGGACTTTTTTTTTCTCAAGCAAAAAGTCATGAACTGATAAGACTTTGACAAAATAGCCATAAAACACTTATTTCTGACTAGTTTTTAGTGTTTTCATGCTTTTCTAGGTAGAAGAGGAAAAAATGTCATTTTTGAGCATTTTGTGCGAAAAGAAGCTGTTTTGGTCACTTTGAGACAAAGATGTTTTTTTTCAAACAGAACTTCATGATTTGAGAAGACTTTTTAGAAACTGCAATAATACACTTGTTTCTGACTTGTTTTTAGTGTTTTCATGCTTTTCTTAGTAGAAGAGGTAAATGTCATTTTTGAGCGTCTCAGACGAAAAGAAGTTGTTTTTGTCACGGTGTGACAAGTATGTTTTTTTCTAAAGAAAAACTTCATGAACTGATAAGACTTTGACATATAGCCATAAAACACTTATTTCCGACTAGTTTTTAGTGTTTTCATGCTTTTCTTACTATATTGGTAAAAATGTAATTTTATACCGTTTCACGCAAGCAGAAGCTGATTTGGTCACTTTTGAGGCAAGGATGTTTTGTCTCAAGAAGAACGTAAAGCTTCACACTTAGTTCTGGCATTTATCAAACCTTCCCGTGGAGCAACCACACTCTAGTTGAAGAACTCTGTCCATGGTCCTGATTCTTTGTCTTTCTTTCTCTCTTGCTCTCTCTCTCCCTCTTCCCTCCAACACCCTCAAAGCTGCACACTGGCCAGCATGGACGAGGAAGAGCACCGGGAAATGTCGCACTGACCCTTTTCAGGGTTAGACCGGGACGGCTGGTGGACGGTGTGGACTCTGTCTTTTTTCCAGCCCGTGTGGGACTTTTTTTTTTTTTCCAGAGACAGAACACCGGTCAGTCTAACCCCTTTTTTAAGCTCCGGTTCTTTTCTCATGTGGAGCTGGATAACGATAAAACATGTACCGTAACTTTGTTTTTTTTTTTTCCAAAGACAACCCCTTTAAGCCTAACACCTTTTTTTTTTTTTAACCTCCGGGGCTTCTCTTCAACTTTAGACGGAAACCTAACCTTGTTCCAGGTCTTCATCTTTTCCCCTCTTTCCCCTTCTCTTCTCTCCAGCCCCCTTAAAGCTGCTCACTGAGTTGTGGAACTTTTTCAAACCCCCCCAGTGGGCCCCACATCAGAGCCTCACACTCGAGGAAGAACTCTCGCCCTGGTCCTGGTCCCCCCACCCCCGCCCCCTTTTGTTTTTCTTCCAGCCACCTTGAAACTGCACATTGGCATGCGGTGAGGAGGAGGAACGCCGGGAAATGTCGCGCTGACACGGGTCAGGGTTAGGCCGGGACGGCCGGCGGACCGTGTGGACTCTTTCATTTTTCCAGGCCTTTGTGGGACGTTGCTATTTTTCCAGGCCTTTGTGGGAATCTGTTATTTTTTTTCAAAGACAGAACGCCGGTTAGCTGATCCCCTTTTTAACCTCCGGTGCTTTTCTCATCTGGAGCTGGATAACGGTTAAACTCGAACTGTATGTGGGACCACGGCTGGACTGAGACTCATTTTCAGCCCTGGAGTTTCGTACCTCAGACCGGCCCACTTTAGATCACGAACAATTATTATTAAAATCATGGAATTATAACCTTACATGTTAGGTCTACACAAAGCCTTGTAATTCAGTGTATTTTCTAAAATATTTCCAATTCAGCGCAAGTAAAGGTTACTTCACAATGTGGATTTATTTCAACAGTGAGTGCACATCGACATCTCCAACATTATTATTCCTGACAACACAACAATAACAGAATCTATATTTTTGTTTTTATAAGTGTTAACATTTTTCAAAACTTTAAAATGTTTGAAATGAAATAAAAGAATTTATAAAAAATATTAAATAAAAAAATAATTTAAAAAAAATAAAGCTTGCTGCACTTTCTAATAACGCTATCATTTTTGCATCCTTTGCAACAAAAGATTTCCATCACCACTTTCCTTCGGTTTGTTCCATCTTTGCTATTGAAAACTTTTGATATAGTGATATTAGGGGTTTGACGAGGATGATAAGAAAAAAATGTATGTATATCCCATGACTGAGGGTGAGCAAAGTAATCAAAGCTAACAACAGACTCATCTTCATTTGTCTCATTTCTGATTAGTGGTTCAGGGTTCTGCTGCTGAGCTGCTCCTCTGTCATCAGTGGACTCTGCTCTCCCTTTCACTCTTCCTTCAGTTCCCCTAGATTCGCCTGCACCTTTATCACAGTAAAAAGTAATATCTACAGACATTTTGACTTACTTAACCAATTAAGATATTTACATTGGCAAAATATGCAGGCTTATTTGATATTACTTTATGCTATTGCCTTTCAATTGTGGGCTTTGTGTATTTACTGTCTCACTTTTAATGATGAAAAATAAAATAGGTCAGGACTATCGTTTGGGTATAGAAAGTGGTTTTACTGGAACTAATCCTTGTTCACACAGTCTGTTCCAACAGCTCACCTTTTCCTTCCATAGTGACAGGAGCAATCCCCTAGCTCTACTTCTGACACTAAATCACATTTTAAAAATGGTCATAATTCTCAGCACAAATCTTCTATTTTGCAAAGCCTTGGTGTCAGTATCATTCATGTAGTGCTGAATCATCTAGCATCTCAGAGCACCTTTCATACTGAACAGGCCTACACCATACTCTTCATTGTAGTCTATTTACTCTAATAATCTTCAGTCTATGAGCAGTCCTACCGGCCCACTCTGGACTTGTGGGCTCATGGCTGGTGTCTGCTGCTGGATCTGCTTTCTGACTCTGAGGAGCTACAAGACAAAGTTTCCCAGTTATGTGGCGTCTGCTTGCTAGTAGAGGGAGTGGTGGCCAAAGAACAGCGGTTGCAGTTTACGTGATAAACCCAGTGCTATGACACCCTGTGCACAAAAAAAAAAAAAAAAAAATATATATATATATATATATATATATATATATATATATATATACATATATTTCAAGTTAACTCTGGCCCTCGCGCCCTAATATTATATTGGCCCACCCGATTTTCCAATCTTGGCCTGTTTGGGACTTTGTTATGTCTTTTTCCAGACAGAACTCCTATAAGCCCTTTTTGACCTCTGGTGCTTTTCTCACGTGGAGCTTGATAACGGTAAAACTCAAACGTCTGTGGCCATTTTTCAGAACTCTGCTCCTCCTTGGCCTGGTCTGACTCTGTTTTTCTGTCTCTCTCCCACTCTTTCCTCCAGCCACCTTAAAGCTGCACACTGACTTCTGGCAATTTTCAAACCGTCCCGTGGAGACGGAATGCTGCCCCACATTGCAGCCACACAGTGGGGGCTGAACTGTGGCCCTCCTTGCCTGTCTTCGGTGTGACTCGGGCTTCTACAAACTGATTGCACTTGCTGTATTTATCGTATTTTAAATGTATTGTAATGGTATTTTGTTTGTGTTTTAATGGTATTTGAATTGTATTTTATTTGTACTGTTTATTTATGCTTTGCACTGTAAAGAACTTTTTGACTGTGTCTTTGAAAAGTGCTCTTTCAATAAAATTTATTGACTATTTTGCCTACTTACTTCCTGACTCTTTTTTTTCCCCCCTCTCTCCCCCTGTCTTCATCTGCCACCTTAAAGCTTCAAACTGGGACTAAAAATCACATCCTTTGGCCCGGTTAGGGGTAGGGCTGAGGCCAGGGCCGGGGTTAAGGCACCGGGCTCGGGCTCCGTTCCAGGGTTTAGGGTTAGGGCTGAGACCAGGGACAGGGTTGGGGCTCCGGGCTCGGGCTAAGTTCCAGGTTTTCAGGTTAGGGCTTAGGCCAGTGTCAGGGTTAGGGCTCCAAGCTCGGGCTGAGTTACAGGCTCCAGGCTCAAGGCTCTTGGCTCCGGGCTCTAGGCTCCGGGCTCGAGGCTCCGGGTTCCGGGTTCCGGGCTCCGGGCTCCGGGCTCTGGGCTCCACGCTCCAGGCTCCGCGTTCCTTGCTCCGGGCTCGGGGTCAGTTCCAAGCTTCTGGCTCAAGGCTCCAGGCTTCGGGTCCGGGCTCCCAGCTTTTGGTCTTTTCCAGGCTACGAGCTCCAGGCAAAAGGCTCCTGACTCAAGGATTGGGGTCAGTTCAAGGCTCCAGACTCCAGGCTCCAGGCTCAGAGCTCTGGGTTCGGGGTCAGTTCAAAGCTCTGGGCACCGGGCTTAAGGCTTGGGATTCAAGACTCCGTGCTTCACGCTCAGGGCGTCACACCTTGGGCTCAAGACTCCGGGCATGGGGTTTTTTCCAGTCTCCGGGCTCCAGGCTTTTTGTTTTGGGTCTTCTTCCAGGCTCAATGCTCCCGGCTCAAAGCTCCAGGCTCAAAGCTCTTGGCTCCAGGCTCCTGATCACTTCCAAGCTCCGGGCTCCAGGCCCCAGGTTCTGGGGAGGGGGTCAGTTCCAAGCTCGAAGCTCCGGCCTCAAGGCTCCGCAATCCAGGATCCAGGCTCTTGGTTTTGGGTAAACTCCAGGCTCTGGGCTCCTGGCTTCATTGTCGGGTTCAGTTCCAGTCTCGAGATTCCTGGCTCCAGGCTCTGGGCTCCAGGCTTTGGGCTCGGGATCTTCTTCCAGGCTCCAGACTCCAGGCTCCAGGCAACAGGCTCCAGGCTCCAAGCTCCAGGCTCCGTGCTCCAGGCTATAGGCTCATGATCAATTTCAGGCTCCGGGCTCAAGGCTCCAGGTTCAGGGTTCAGGGACAGTTAAAGGCTCCTGGCTCCTGGCTCCTGGCTCCTGGCTCCGCGATCCAGGCTTTTGGCTCTGTTTCTTCTTCCAAGCTCCAGACTCCAGGCTCCAGGGTCCAGGCTCGGGACTCCAGGCACCAGGCTCCAAGCTCCAGGCTCCGTGCTCCAGGCTATGGGTTCATGATCAATTTCAGGCTCCGGGCTCCAGGCTCCAGGTTAAGGGTTTGAGGTCAGTTCCAGGCTCCTGGCTCCTGGCTCCTGGCTCCTGGCTCCTGGCTCCTGGCTCCTGGCTCCTGGCTCCTGGCTCCTGGCTCCTTGCTCCTGGCTCCAGGCCCCGCGATCAAGGCTTTTGGCTCTGTGTCTTATTCCAAAATCCAGACTCAAGGCACCAGACTCCAGGCTCAAGGCTCCAGGCTCCTGGGTCCAGGCTCCATGCTCCTCGCTCCGGGCTCTTGGCTCGTGATCAGTTCGAGGATCACGGCTCCGGGCTCAAGTCTTTAAAATCTGGGCTCTCTGCTCCATGCACCAGGATCTGTGCTCCAGGCTCCAGGCTCACGGCTCAAAGCTCCAGGTTCGATGCTCCAGGCTCCAAACTCTTGGTCAGTTCAAGGCCCAGTGCTCCATGATATAGGTTCAAGACTCCAGGTTTGGGGTTAGTTCCAGGCTCCGGGCTCCGGGCTCCGGGCTCCGGGCTCAAGTCTCCAGGCTCAAGGCTCCAAGCTCCTGGTTCTGATCTCAGGGCTCTGGCTCAGGGTCAGATCCACGCTCCAGGCTCCAGGCTCCAGGCTCCAGGCTCCAGGCTCCAGGCTCAAGGCTCTTGGTCAGTTACAGGCTCCAGGCTCTTGGCTTCGGGCTTCAGGCTCCAAGCTCCAGGTTCCAGGCTACATGTTCGGGGTCAGTTCCGGGCTTAAGGCTTCAGGCTTCAGGCTAAGGGATCCAGGCTCGCGGCTCAGTGTCAGTTCCAGGCCCCGGTCTCCGGGCTACAGGCTTCAGACTCCGGGCTCGGGTCAGTTTCAGGCTCCGGGCTCCAGGCTCAAGTCATGGGGTCAGTTCGAGGCTCCAGACCCCATGATCGAGGCTCAAGGTTCCATGCAAAAGGCTCGTGGCTCAATGCTCAAGACTCTGTGCTCAGGGTCAGTTCCAGACTCCAGGCTCCGGGGTCCAGGATCCACGATCAAGGATCCAGGATCCAGGATCCAGGATCCAGGATCCAGGATCCGGCCTCATGGTCACTTCTTTGCTCCAGGCTCCTGGCTCTAGGCTCTGGGATCCAGGCTCCAGGCTGAGACTCCAGGCTCCAGGCTCCAGGCTCCAGGCTCAAGGCTCCAGGCTCCAGGCTCCAGGCTCCAGGCTCCAGGCTCCAGACCCCAGGCTCCAGGCTCCATGCTTAAACCTCCAGGTTCAATGCTCCAGGCTCCGGGCTCAAAGCTCCATGCTCATGTCTCCATGCTCCGGGCATGGCTCAAGGCTCGGGGTCAGTTCTAGGATCTAGGCTCCAGGCTCAAGTCTTAAAGCTGTGGGCTCTAGGCTCCACGCTCCAGGCTCCGTTCTCCAGTCTAAAGGCTCCTTTCTCCAGGTTCCAGACTTCATTGCTCCAACCTCCAGGCTCAATGCTCCAAGCTCCAGGCTCTTTGTCAGTTCCAGGCTCCGGGCTCCAAACTCCAGGCTCCGTGCTCAAGGCTCTGGACTCATGATCAGTTCCAGGCTCCAGGTTCCGGGTTCGGGGTCAGTTCAAGGCTCCGGGCTCCGGGCTCCGGGCTTCGCGATCAAGGTTCCAGGATCCGGCCTTGTGGTTCGTTATTTCTCCAGGCTCAAGACTCCGTACTCCAGGCTCCAGGCTCCGGGCTCCAGGCTCAAGGCTTTGACTCCGGGCTCCAGGCTCTGGGCTCAAGGCTCCAGGCTCCAGGCTCCCGGCTCCCGGCTCCCGGCTCAAGGCTCTGGGCTCCGGGCTCAAGGCTCCAGGCTTAGAGTCCGGGCTCCAGGCTCCATGCTCAAAGCTCCAGGCTCCGGGCTTTATTTTCAGGATCATTTCCAGGCCCCGGGCTCCATGCTCCGGGCTCCATTTTCGGGGTCAGTTTCAGGCTCCGGGCTCCAGGCTCCAGGCTTCAGATTCCGGGCTCAGGTCAGTTTCAGGCTCCATGCTCCATGCTCCAGGCTCCAGTCATGGGGTCAGCTCGATGCTCCAGGCTCCAGACTCCTTGTCAGTTCCAGGCCCAGTGCTCCATGATATAGGTTCAAGACTCCAGGTTTGGGGTTAGTTCCAGGCTCCAGGCTCCGGGCTAAAGTCTCCAGGCTCCAGGCTCAAGGCTCCAAGCTCCTGGGACTGATCTCAGGGCTCCGGGCTCGGGGTCAGATCCATACTCCAGCTTCCAGGCTCCAGGCTCAAGGCTCTTGGTCAGTTACAGGCTCCAGGCTCTTGGCTTCGGGTTTAAGGCTCCAAGCTCAAGGTTCCAGGCTACATGCTTGGGGACAGTTCAAGGCTCCGGGTTTCAGGCTTCAGGCTCAGGGATCCAGGCTCCTGGCTCAGTGTCAGTTTCAGGCACCGGTCTCCGGGCTAAAGGCTTCAGACTCCGGGCTCGGGGTGAGTTTCAGGCTCCGGGCTCCAGGCTCTTGTTTTGTGGTCAGTTCAAGGCTCCGGGCTCCGGGCTCAAGAAACTATGCTCGGGGTCAGTTCCAGGCTCCGGGCTAATGGCTCAAGGCTCGGGGTCAGTTCTAGGATCTGGGCTCAAGTCTTTCAGCTGTGGGCTCTAGGCTCCACGCTCTAGGCTCCTTGCTCCAATCTCAAGGCTCCAGGCTCCAGGCTCCAAGTTCGGGGCCTCAGGCTCCGGACTCCAGGCTCCAGGCTCCAGGCTCCAGGTTCCAGGCTCAAGGCTCAAGACTCAAGGCTCCAGGCTCCAGGCTCCGGGCATGGAGTCAGTTCCAAGTTCTATTCTCCCGCCTCTCAGGTGCCAGGCTTCTGGCTCGGGGTAAGTTCTATGTTTGGGGTTCCACACCCAGGGCTCCAGGCTCCAGGCACTGGGTTTTTTGTCCAGGCTCCAGGCTCCATGCTTTGGGCTAGGGGTCTTCTTCCAGGCTCTCGGCTCCAGGTTCAAGGCTCCAGGCTCAAAGCTCCAGGCTCAAAGCTCCAGTCTCAAAGCTCCAGTCTCTGGGCTCAAGATCAGTTCCAGACTCCGGTCTCCAGGACCCAGGTTTCGGGTTCGGGGTGTATTCCATGCTCTGGCCCTCGGGCTTCAGGCTTCAGGCTCCAGGCTCCAGGCTCCAGGCTTCGGGCTTGGGCTAAGTTCCATGCTCGGGGATCCACGCCCCTGGCTCCAGGCTCTGAGAACGGGATCATTTCCACACTCCGGGCTCCAGAATCAAGGTTCAAGGCTCCGCCCTCGAGGTCAGTTCCAGGCTCCGGACTCCAGGCTCCAGGCTCATGGCTCCATGCTCATGGGTCAATGCTCCGAGCTCCAGGCTCCAGGCTCCGGGCGCAGGGTCAGTTCCAGTCTCCGGGCTGATGGGTCCTGGCTCAAGGTTTTGTGCTCGGGGTCAGTTCCAGGCTCCGGGCTCAAGGCTCCAGGCACAGGGTCATTTCCAGGCTACGGGCTCAAGACTCCAGGCTCCAGGCTCTTGACTCCAGGCTCCAGGCTCTTGACTCGGGGTCAGTACAAGGCTTCGGGCTCCCGGTTCAAGGCTCACGGCTCCATGCTCACGGCTCCATGCTCCGGGCCCCAGGCTCAAGGTTCTGTGTTCGGGGTCAGTTCCAGGCTCCGCGCACCACGCTCCATGTTCAGGGTCTCCGGGCTCAGGGTCATTTCTTGGCTCTGGGCTCCAAGGTCCGGACTTAAGGTGAGTTCCAGGCTAAAAGCTCCAGGCTCAGAGCTCACGGCTCCATGCTACGGGATCCAGGCTTGGGGTAAGTTCCAGGGTTCGCCTTCCAGGCTGAGGGATCAAGGCTCAATGTTCATGGTCAGTTCAAGGCTCCGGGTTCTTTTCTCTGGGCTCGGGGTCACTTCGAGTATCTGGGTTCCAGGCTCAAGTCTTTAAGGTCTGGGCTCTAGATTCCGAGCACCAGGCTCCAGGCTCACGGCTACATGCTCCAGGCTCAAGGCTCCAGGGTCTTGGTCAGTTGAAGGCTCCGTGCTCATGGCTACCCACTCCAGAGTCCAGGCTCGGTATCAGTTTCAGGCTCCAGGCTAAAGGATCCAGTCTCCGCGCTTCAGGCTCCTGGTCTCAGGCACAGGGCTCCGGGCTTGGGGTCAGTTCCATGCTCTGGGCTCCAGGCTCAAGCCTCTAGGCTCGTGGTCAGTTTCAGGCACTGTGCATCAGGCTCCAGGTTCCAGGCTCCGTGCCCCAAACACAAGATCAAGGCTCCAGGTTCCTTTCTCAGGGTAATTTCCAGGCTTTGGGCTCTGGGTTCTAGACTCCAGGCTCTAGGCTCTAAACTCCAGGCTCAGTGTCAGTTCCAGGCTTTGGGCTCAAGGTTCCGGGCTCTAGGCTCAAGGCTCCAAGCTCCAGGCTCCATTCTCCATGCTCTGGGATTTTGGTCAGTTAAGGGCTCCGGGCTCCAGGCTCCAAACTCCAGGCTCCATGCTCCATGCTCCAGGCTTGGGGTCAATAAAGGGCTCCAGGCTCTAGGCTCCAGACTCCAGGCTCCAGGCTCCAGGCTCCAGGCTCCAGGCTCCGGGATCCACGCTCTGCGCTCCATTCCCTGGTTTCAAGAATCCGGGCTAGGGTTAAGTTCCAGGCTCCGGGCTCAGGGCTCAAGCCTCCTGTCTCCAGGCTTCAGATTCCGGGCTCCCTGCTCAAGGCTCATGGCTCCGCGATCAAGTCTCCGGGCTCCAGAATTTAAGCTTTGGGGCAGTTCCATTCTCCAGGTACCAGGCTTCAGGCTCTGGGTCAGTTCCAGGCTCCGGGCTCAAGGCTCTTGGCTCCAAGCTCAAGGTTCCGTGTACCAGGCTCCAGGTTCAAGACACCGCGCTCCAGGATCCGGGATCGGGGTCAGGTCGAGGCTCTGGGCTCAAGGCTCTGGGATCAGGGTCAGTGTGTTGCTCCGGGCTCCAGTTTGCAGGCTCCAGGCTCAAGGCTCCAGGCCCCAGGCTCCGCGTTCCTTCCTCCGGGATCCAGACTTTGGGCTTGGAGTATGTTCGTGGCTCCGGGCTCAAGGTTTGAGGCTCCATATTTTGGGCACAGTTTCAGGCTACAGGTTGTATGCTCCAGGTTCATGACTACGAGTTCCAGGCTAATGACACCTGGCTCCAGGCTCAAGGCTCCGGTCTCCAGGTTCCAGCCTCCAGCCTCGGGGTCAGTTCCATTCTCCAGGCTCAAGACTCCAGGCTCAAGGCTCAGGGTCAGTTCATGGCTCCAGTCACCAGGCTCTAAACTCCACGCTCAAGGCTCCATGCTTCATTCTCTGGACTCGAGGCTATAGGCTCCGGGGTTTGGGTCAGTTCCAGGCTCCAGGCTCCGGGCTCCGGGCTCCATGCTTCAGGCTCTGGGCTCAAGGCTCCGGGCTCAGTGTCAGTTCCAGGCTCCGTGCTCCCCCTTCCAGGCTGCAGGCTCTGGGATCCAGGCTCTCGGCATGGGGTCAGTTCCAAGATCTGGTCTCCAGGTTTTAGGCTCCACTTTTCGGGCTCGAGATCAGTTCCAGGCTACAGGCTCCATAGTCCAGGTTTGTTGCTACACGTTCCAGGCTCAAGGCTCCAGGCTGAAGACTCCAAGCTCAAGGCTCCAGGCTCAGGGTAAGTTCCATGCTCCAGGGTCAAGGCTCCAAGCTCAAGGCTAGGGGTCAATTCCAGGCTCAAGTCACCGGGCTCTAGGCTCCGGGATCCAGGCTACAGGCGCTATGCTTAAAGCTCTTGGCTCCAGGCTCGGGGTCAGTTCCAGGCTCCGGGCTCCATGCTCCGGGGTCAAGGCTCAAGACTCCAGACTCCAGGATCCATGCTCCAGGCTCCAGGCTCCAGGCTCCTCTCTCCTGGATCCATGCTTCAAGCTCTACGATCCAGGCGAAAGGCTCCATGCTCGGAGTCAGTTCAAGGCTCCAGGCTCCATGCTTCAGGCTCCGGGCTCAGTTTCAGTTCCAGGCTCCGGGCTCCCGCTCAAGGCTCCAGGCTCCAGGCTCCGGGCTCCAGGCTCTGGCATGGGGTCAGTACCAAGTTCCGGTCTTTTAGGCTCCACATTTCAGGCTAGGGGTTAGCTCCACGCTAATGGCTCAGTTTTCCAGGCACGTTGCTACGCGTACCAGGCTCCAGGCTACTGGCACCGGGCTGAAGGCTCAAAGCTCAAGGTTCCAGGCTAGGGGTAAGTTCCTTGCTCCGGGCTCAAGCCTCCAAGCTTAAGGCTTGGGGTCAGTTCCACGCTCTTGGCTCCAGGCTCCAGGCTCCATGCTCAAGTATGCATGGTTCAAGCTCTTGGCTTCGGGCTCGGGGTCAGTTCCAGGCTCAAGGCTCCAGGCTCCGATCTCCAGGCTCCGCTTTCCAGGCTCCGGGCTGCTGGCTATGGGCTCCAGGCTCCGTGTTGCGGGCTCCTGGCTCCTGGCTCCGGGCAAGCGGATAGGTTCCAAGTTCCGGTCTCCAAGCTTCAGGCTCCAGGCTTCTGGCTCGGGGTAAGTTCAATGCTTGGGGTTTCACGCCCAGGGCTCCAAGCTCCCGGAACGAGGTTTTTTCCAGGCTCTGGGCTCCTGGCTTTGAGCTTGGGGTCTTCTTCCAGGCTCTAGGCTCCATGCTCATGTCTCCAGGCTCCAAGCTCCAGGCTCAAGGCTCCAGACTCTGGGCTAAAAGCTCCAGGCTCTGGGCTCGGGATCAGTTCAAGGCTCCGGGCACCAGGACCCAGGTTTTGAGTTCAGGGTGTGTTAAATGCTCTGGCCTGTGAGCTCCAGACCCCAGGCTCCGGGCATTGGGTCAGGTCCAAGTTCCGGTCTCCCGGCTTCAGGCTCCAGGCTTCTGGCTCGGGGTAAGTTCAGTGCTTGGGGTTTCACGCCCAGGGCTCCAAGCTCCCGGAACGAGGTTTTTTCCAGGCTCCGGGCTCCTGGCTTTGAGCTTGGGGTCTTCTTCCAGGCTCTAGGCTCCATGCTCATGTCTCCAGGCTCCAAGCTCCAGGCTCAAGGCTCCAGACTCTGGGCTAAAAGCTCCAGGCTCTGGGCTCGGGATCAGTTCAAGGCTCCGGGCACCAGGACCCAGGTTTTGAGTTCAGGGTGTGTTCAATGCTCTGGCCTGTGAGCTCCAGACCCCAGGCTCCGGGCATTGGGTCAGGTCCAAGTTCCGGTCTCCAGGCTTAAGGCTCTAGAATTCGGGCTCGGGCTAAGTTCCATGCTCGGGGTTTCATGCCCTGGGCTCCAGGCTCTGGGACCAGGTCATTTCCACGCTTCGGGCTCAAGAATCCAGGCTCCGAACTCGGAGTCAGTTCCAGGCTCCAGGCTCGTGGCTCCAGGCTCCAGGCTCCAGGCTCCAGACTCCAGGCTCCGGGCTCCGGGCTCCGGGCTCCGGGCTCCAGGCTCCGGGCTCCGGGCCCCGGGCTCCGGGCTCCGGGCTCCGGGCTCCAGGCTCCAGGCTCCAGGCTCCTGGCTCCCGGCTCCCGGCTCCCGGCTCCAGGTCCAGGCTTGGGGTAAGTTCCAGGTTTCCAGGGCTCTTGGATCAGGGTCAGTTTTTTTTTCCGGGCTCCAGTTTGCAGGCTTCAGGCTCCGGGCTCCAGGCTCACTGCTCATGGCTCACGGCTCCAAGCTCCAGGCTCCAGGGTCTTGGTCAGTTGCAGACTCCAGGCTATCGGCTCAAAACTCTATGCTCGGGATAAGTTCCAGGCTCCGGGCTAAAGTATCCAGGCTCCGCACTCCTGGCTCCTGGTTCCAGGCACAGGGCTCCGGGCTTGGTCTCTGTTCCATGCTCCAAGCTCCAAGCTCCAGCCTCAAGGCTTGGGGTCAGTTTCAGGCACTGCGAATAGGGCTCTAGGTTCCAGGCTCCATGACCCAAACTTAAGGTCAAGGCTCCAGGTTCCTTGCTGGTGGTCATTTCCAGGCTCCAGGCTCCTTCCTAAGGGATCAAGGCTTTGGGCTCGGAGTATGTTCGTGGCTCTGGGCTCAAAGTTTTAGGCTCCTTATTTCGGGCTCAGTTCAAGGCTACAGGCTCTATGCTCCAGGCTCGTGACTACGCGTTCCAGGCTACAGGCACCTGGCTCCAGCCTCGGGGTCAGTTCCATGCTCCGGGCTCAAGACTCAAGGCTCAAGGCTCTTGGTCAGTTCATGGCTCCAGTCACCAGGTTCTAGACTCCAGGCTCAAGGCTCCATAATTCAAGCTCTGAGCTCTAGGCTATAGGCTCCAGGGTCGGTGTCAGTTCCAGGCTCCGGGCTCCATGCTTCAGGCTCCAGGCTCAAGGCTCTGGGCTCAGTGTCAGTTCCAGGCTCCGTGCTCCCCTCTCAAGGCTCCAGGCTCAAGACTCCAGGCTCAAGGGTCCAGGCTTCTTCCTCGGGGTAAGTTCCATGCTTCCATCCGGGATCGGGATCAGGTCGAGGCTCTGGGCTCAAGGCTCTGGGATCAGGGTCAGTGTGTTGCTCCGGGCTCCAGTTTGCAGGCTCCAGGCTCAAGGCTCCAGGCCCCAGGCTCCGCGTTCCTTCCTCCGGGATCCAGGCTTTGGGCTTGGAGTATGTTCGTGGCTCCGGGCTCAAGGTTTGAGGCTCCATATTTTGGGCACAGTTTCAGGCTACAGGTTGTATGCTCCAGGTTCGTGACTACAAGTTCCAGGCTAATGAAACCTGGCTCCAGGCTCAAGGCTCCGGTCTCCAGGCTCCAGCCTCGGGGTCAGTTCCATTCTCCAGGCTCAAGACTCCAGGCTCAAGGCTCAGGGTAAGTTCATGGCTCCAGTCACCAGGCTCTAGACTCAACGCTCAAGGCTCCATGCTTCATTCTCTGGACTCGAGGCTATAGGCTCCGGGGTTTGGGTCAGTTCCAGGCTCCAGGCTCCGGGCTCCAGGCTTCAGGCTCTGGGCTCAAGGCTCCGGGCTCAGTGTCAGTTCCAGGCTCCGTGCTCCCCCTTCCAGGCTGCAGGCTCTGGGATCCAGGCTCTCGGCATGGGGTCAGTTCCAAGATCTGGTCTCCAGGTTTTAGGCTCCACTTTTCGGGCTCGAGGTCAGTTCCAGGCTACAGGCTCCATAGTCCAGGTTTGTTGCTACACGTTCCAGGCTCAAGGCTCCAGGCTGAAGACTCCAAGCTCAAGGCTCCAGGCTCAGGTTAAGTTCCATGCTCCAGGGTCAAGGCTCAGAGCTCAAGGCTAGGGGTCAATTCCAGGCTCAAGTCACCGGGCTCTAGGCTCCGGGATCCAGGCTAGAGGCGCTATGCTTCAAGCTCTTGGCTCCAGGCTCGGGGTCAGTTCCAGGCTCCGGGCTCCATGCTCCGGGGTCAAGGCTCAAGACTCCAGACTCCAGGATCCATGCTCCAGGCTCCTCTCTCCTGGATCCATGCTTCAAGCTCTGCAATGCAGGTGAAAGGCTCCATGCTCGGAGTCAGTTCAAGGCTCCAGGCTCCATGCTTCAGGCTCCGGGCTCAGTTTCAGTTCCAGGCTCCGGGCTCCCGCTCAAGGCTCCAGGCTCCGGGCTCCGGGCTCCATGCTCTGGGCATGGGGTCAGTTCCAAGTTCCGGTCTTTTAGGCTCCACATTTCAGGCTAGGGGTTAGCTCCACGCTAATGGCTCAGTTTTCCAGGCTCGTTGCTACGCGTACCAGGCTCCAGGCTACTGGCACCGGGCTGAAGGCTCAAAGCTCAAGGTTCCAGGCTCGGGGTAAGTTCCTTGCTCCGGTCTCAAGCCTCCAAGCTTGAGGCTTGGGGTCAGTTCCACGCTCTTGGCTCCAGGCTCCAGGCTCCACGCTCAAGTATGCATGGTTCAAGCTCTTGGCTTCGGGCTTGGGGTCAGTTCCAGGCTCAAGGCTCCAGGCTCCGATCTCCAGGCTTCGCTTTCCAGGCTCCGGGCTGCTGGCTATGGGCTCCAGGCTCCATGTTGCGGGCTTAAGGCTCCTGGCTCCTGGCTCCTTGCTCCTGGCTCCTGGCTCCAGGCTCCAGGCTCCGGGCAAGCGGATAGGTTCCAAGTTCCGGTCTCCCGGCTTCAGGCTCCAGGCTTCTGGCTCGGGGTAAGTTCAATGCTTGGGGTTTCACGCCCAGGGCTCCAGGCTCCCGGAACGAGGTTTTTTCCAGGCTCTGGGCTCCTGGCTTTGAGCTTGGGGTCTTCTTCCAGGCTCTAGACTCCATGCTCATGTCTCCAGGCTCCAAGCTCCAGGCTCAAGGCTCCAGACTCTGGGCTAAAAGCTCCAGGCTCTGGGCTCGGGATCAGTTCAAGGCTCCGGGCACCAGGACCCAGGTTTTGAGTTCAGGGTGTGTTCAATGCTCTGGCCTGTGGGCTCCAGACTCCAGGCTCCGGGCATTGGGTCAGGTCCAAGTTCCGGTCTCCAGGCTTAAGGCTCGAGAATTCGGGCTTGGGCTAAGTTCCATGCTCGGGGTTTCATGCCCTGGGCTCCAGGCTCTGGGACCAGGTCATTTCCACGCTTCGGGCTCAAGAATCCAGGCTCCGAACTCGGAGTCAGTTCCAGGCTCCAGAGTCGTGGCTCCAGGCTCGTGGCTCCAGGCTCCATGCTCCAGGCTCCAGGCTCCAGGCTCCAGGCTCCAGGCTCAAGGCTCCAGGCTCCAGGCTCCAGGCTCCAGGCTCCGGGCTCCAGTTTCCAGGCTCCTTTCTACCGGCTCCCTGCTCCAGGTCCAGGCTTGGGGTAAGTTCCAGGGTTCCAGGGCTCTTGGATCAGGGTCAGTTTTTTTTTTTCCGGGCTCCAGTTTGCAGGCTTCAGGCTCCGGGCTCCAGGCTCACTGCTCATGGCTCATGGCTCCAAGCTCCAGGCTCCAGGGTCTTGGTCAGTTGCAGACTCCATGCTCCAGGCTATCGGCTCAAAACTCTAGGCTCGGGATAAGTTCCAGGCTCCGGGCTAAAGTATCCAGGCTCCGCACTCCTGGCTCCTGGTTCCAGGCTCAGGGCTCCGGGCTTGGTCTCTGTTCCATGCTCCGAGCTCCAAGCTCCAGCCTCAAGGCTTGGGGTCAGTTTCAGGCACTGCGAATCGGGCTCTAGGTTCCAGGTTCCATGACCCAAACTTAAGGTCAAGGCTCCAGGTTCCTTGCTGGGGGTCATTTCCAGGCTCCAGGCTCCTTCCTTAAGGGATCAAGGCTTTGGGCTCGGAGTATGTTCGTGGCTCTGGGCTCAAAGTTTGATGGCTCCTTATTTCGGGCTCAGTTCAAGGCTACAGGCTCTATGCTCCAGGCTCATGACTACGCGTTCCAGGCTACAGGCACCTGGCTCCAGCCTCGGGGTCAGTTCCATGCTCCGGGCTCAAGACTCAAGGCTCAAGGCTCTTGGTCAGTTCATGGCTCCAGTCACCAGGTTCTAGACTCCAGGCTCAAGGCTCCATAATTCAAGCTCTGAGCTCTAGGCTATAGGCTCCAGGGTCGGTGTCAGTTCCAGGCTCCGGGCTCCATGCTTCAGGCTCCAGGCTCAAGGCTCTGGGCTCAGTGTCAGTTCTAGGCTCCGTGCTCCCCCCTCAAGGCTCCAGGCTTCAGACTCCAGACTCCAGGGTCAAGGGTCCAGGCTTCTTCCTCGGGGTAAGTTCCATGCTTGGGGTTTCACGCCCAGGGCTCCTGGCTTTGGGCTTGGGGTCTTCTTCCATGCTTTTGGCTCCATGCTCATGGCTCCAGGCTCCAAGCTCCAGGCTCAAGGCTCCAGGCTCCAGGTTCAAAGCTCCAGGCTCAAAGCTCCAGGCTCTGTGCTCGGGATCAGTTCAAGGCTCCGGGCACCAGGACCCAGGTTTCGGGTTCAGGGTGTATTCCATGCTCTGGCCTGTGGGCTCCAGACTCCAGGCTCCGGGCATTGGGTCAGGTCCAAGTTCCGGTCTCCAGGCTTAAGGCTCCACGCCATGGGCTCCAGGCTCTTGGAACGGGGTCATTTCCACGCTCCAGGCTCCAGAATCAAGGCTTCGGACTCGGAGTCAGTTCCAGGCTCCGGGCTCGTGGCTCAAGGCTCACAGCTCCATGCTCACGGCTCAATGCTCCGAGCTCCAGGCTCCAGTCTCCAGGCTCACAGCTCCATGCTGACGGCTCAATGCTCCGAGCTCCAGGCTCCAGTCTCCAGGCTCACAGCTCCATGCTGACGGCTCAATGCTCCGAGCTCAGAGCTCCAGGCTCCAGGCTCGGGGTCAGTTCCAGTCTCCGGGCTTCTGGGTCCTGACTCAAGGTTCCGTGCTCGGAGTCAGTTCCAGTCTCCGGACTCCAGGCTCCAGGCACAGGGTCATTCCAGACCCCTGGCTCAAGACTCCAGGCTCTTGACTCGGGGTCAGTACAAGGCTTTGGGCTCACACCTCCAGGGTCACGGCTCCATGCTCACGGATCCATTCGCCGGACCCCAGGTTCCGAGCTCAAGGTTCTGTGCTCGGGGTCAGTTCCAGGCTCCGTGCTCCAAGGTCCGGACTTAAGGTCAGTTCCAGGCTCTATGCGCCAGGCTCCAAGCTCACGGCTCCCTGCTACGGGCTCCAGGCTTTGGGTAAGTTCCAGGGTTCGGGCTCAAGGCTCAGGGATCAAGGATCAATGTTCATGGTCAAGTTCAAGGCTCCGGGTTCTTTCCTCCGGGCTCGGGGTCACTTCGAGTATCTTGGTTCTGGGCTCCAGTCTTTAAGGTCTGGGCTCTAGATTCCGTGCACAAGGCTCCAGGCTCCCCGCTCCAGACTCATGGCTCAAAGCTCCAGGGTCTTGGTCAGTTGCAGACTCTGTGCTCCAGGCTACCGGCTCAAGACTCTAGGCTCGGAATCAGTTCCAGGCTTCGGGCTAAAGGATCCAGGCTCCGCACTCCTGGCTCCTGGTTCAAGGCACAGGGCTCCGGGCTTGGTGTCTGTTCCATGCTCCGGGCTCCAAGCTCCAGCCTCTAGGCTCGGGGTCAGTTTCAGGCACTGCGCATCGGGCTCCAGGCTCCAGGCTCCATGACCCAAACTTAGGGTCAAGGCTCCAGGTTCCTTGCTGAGGGTTATTTGCAGGCTCCAGGCTCCAGGCTCCAGGCTCTGGGCTCCAGGAATTGGGCTCTGGGTCTTCTTCCAGGCTCTAGGCTCCAGGCTCCAGGCTCATGGCTAAAGGCTCCCGGCTCCCGGCTCAACGCTCCAGGCTTTGGGCTCGCGATCAGTTCCCAGTTTATTCCATGATCTGGGCTTTGGGCTCAGGGCTCCAGGCTTCAGGCTCAGGGTAAATTCCATGCCGGGGTTTCAACCCTGGGCTCCAGGCTCCAGGCACGTTATTTGAACGCTCCGGGCTGCAGAATCCAGATTCCAGGCTCCAGACTCCAGGCTCCAGGCTCCAGGCTGCAGGCTCAAGGCTCCAGGCTCACAGCTCAATTTTCCGAGCTCCAGGCTCCAGGGATTAGATCCAGTCTATTGGCTCAAGGCTTCTGGCTCGGGGTCAGTTCCAGGCTCCGGGATCCAGGCTCATTTCTCGTGGTCAGCTCCAAGCTCCGGGCTCATGGCTCCAGGCACGGGGTCAGTTTGAGGATCTGGGCTCCGAGCTCCACTCCTTAAGCTCGTGTCTCTAAGCTCCGCGCTCCAGGCTCCGCCCTCCAGACTCAAGGCTCCAGGTTATTTGGAAGTGGCAGGCTCCGTTCTTTAGGTTAACGGCTCCAGACTGCGTGCTCGGGTTCAGGCTCGGGGCTACGGGCTCCGGACTCCGGTCTCCGGCCTCCATGCTCCGGGCTCCGTGTTCCGGGCTCCAGTCTCCGGGCTCCATGTTTGGGGTCATTTCCAGGCTACGGGCTACAGGCTACGGGCACCGGTCTCGTGTTCAGTTCAAGGCTCAAGGCTCCGGGATCCTAGCGCTGGACTAAAGGCTACAGGCTCACCACAATGCCAAGACCTCTCGATTTTCCTGGTTTTCTGAGTAGAAGAGGCAAAAATTTCATTTTTGAGCGTTTCAGACGATAAGCTTTTTCGGTCACTTTGAGACAAGGAATTTTTTTTTCTCAAGTAAAACGTCATGAACTGATAAGACTTTGACAAAAAAGCCATAAGACACTTATTTCTTACTTGTTTTTAGTGTTTTCATGCTTTTCTAAGTAGAAGAGGCAAAAATGTCATTTTTGAACGTTTCATGCGAAAAGAAGCTGTTTTGGTCACTTTGAGACAAAAATGTTTTTTTCTCAAGCAAAACGTCATGAACTGATAAGACTTTGACTTAAAAGCCATAAAACACTTAATTCTGACTTGTTTTTCGTGGTTTCATGCTTTTCTAGGTAGAAGAGGCAAAAATGTCATTTTTGAGCGTTTCATGCGAAAAGAAGCTGTTTTGGTCACTTTGAGACAAAAATGTTTTTTTTCAAACAGAACTTCATGATTTGAGAAGACTTTTTAGAAACTGCAATAATACACTTGTTTCTGACTTGTTTTTAGTGTTTTCATGCTTTTCTGAGTAGAAGAGGCAAAAATGTCATTTTTGAGCGTTTCAGACGAAAAGAAGTTGTTTTTGTCACGTTGTGACAAGCATGCTTTTTTTCTCAAGAAAAACTTCATGAACTGAAAAGACTAGTTTTTAGTGTTTTCATGCTTTTCTTACTATATTGGCAAAAATGTAATTTTATACCGTTTCACGCAAGCAGAAGCTGATTTGGTCACTTTTGAGACAAGGATTTTTTGTCTCAAGCAGAACGTAAAGCTTCACACTTAGTTCTGGCATTTGTCAAACCGCCCCGTGGAGATGGAATGCTGCCTTACATTGCAACCACACTCTAGTTGAAGAACTCTGTCCATGGTCCTGATTCTTTGTCTTTCTTTCTCTCTTGCTCTCTCTCTCTCTCTCTCTCTCTCCCTCTTCCCTCCAACCCCTTAAAGCTTCACACTGGCCAGCATGGACGAGGAAGAGCACCGGGAAATGTCGCACTTACCCTTGTCAGGGTTAGACCGGCTGGTCGACGGTGTGGACTCTGTCTTTTTTCCAGCCCGTGTGGGACATTGTTATTTTTCCAGAGACAGAACACCGGTCAGTCTAACACCTTTTTTTTTTTTTTTTTTTTTTTTTTTTTTAACCTCCGGGGCTTCTCCTCAACTTTAGCCGGAATCCTAACCTTGTTCCAGTTCTTAATCTTTTCCCCTCTCTCCCCCCTCTTCTCTCCAGCCCCCTTAAAGCTGCTCACTGAGTTGTGGAACTTTTTCAAAACTCCCCCAGTGGGCCCCACATCACAGCCTCACACTCGAGGAAGAACTCTCGCTCTGGTCCTGGTCCCCCCCCCCCCCCCTCCCCTTTTTCTTCCAGCCACCTTGAAGCTGCACATTGGCATGCGCTGAGGAGGAAGAACATCGGGAAATGTCGTGCTGACCCGGGTCAGGATTAGGCCGGGACGGCCGGCGGACCGTGTGGACTCTGTCTTTTTTCCAGGCCTTTTTGGGACTTTGCTATTTTTCCAGGCCTTTGTGGGAATCTGTTATGTTTTTCAAAGACAGAACGCCGGTTAGCTGATCCCCTTTTTAACCTCCGGTGCTTTTCTCATCTGGAGCTGGATAACGGTAAAACTCGAACCGTATGTGGGACCAGGGCCGGACTGAGACTCATTTTCAGCCCTGGAGTTTCGTACCTCAGACCGGCCCACTTTAGATCACGAACAATTATTATTAAAATCATGGAATTATAACCTTACATGTTAGGTCTACACAAAGCCTTGTAATTCAGTGTATTTTCTAAAATATTTCCAATTCAGCCAATTCAGCACAAGTAAAGGTTACTTCACAATGTGGATTTATTTCAACAGTGTGTGCACATCGACATCTCCAACATTATTATTCCTCACAACACAACAATAACAGAATCTTTATTTTTGTTTTTATAAGTGTTAACATTTTTCAAAACTTTAAAATGTTTGAAATGAAATAAAAGAATATATAAAAAATATTAAATAAAAAAATAATTTTAAAAATAAAGCTTGCTGCACTTTCTAATAACGCTATCATTTTTGTATCCTTTGCAACAAAAGATTTCCATCCCAACTTACCTTCGGTTTTTTCCATCTTTGCTTTTGAAAACTTTTGATATAGTGATATAAGGGGTTTGACGAGGATGATAACAAAAAAATGTATGTATATCCCATGACTGAGGGTGAGCAAAATAATCAAAGCTAACAACAGACTCATCTTCATCTGTCTCATTTCTGATTAGTGGTTCAGGGTTCTGCTGCTGAGCTGTTCCTCTGTCATCAGTAGACTCTGCTCCCCCTTTCACTCTTCCTTCAGTTTCCCTAGATTCGCCTGCACCTGTATCACAGTAAAAAATAATATCTACAGACATTTTGACTTACCTAACCAATTAAGATATTTACATTAGCAAAATATGCAGGCTTATTTGATATTACTTTATGCTATTGCCTTTCAATTGTGGGCTTTGTGTATTTACTGTCTCACTTTTAATGATGAAAAATAAAATAGGTCAGGACTATCGTTTGGGTATAGAAAGTGGTTTTACTGGAACTAATCCTTGTTCACACAGTCTGTTCCAACAGCTCACCTTTTCCTTCCATAGTGACAGGAGCAATCCCCTAGCTCTACTTCTGACACTAAATCACATTTTAAAAATGGTCATAATTCTCAGCACAAATCTTCTATTTTGCAAAGCCTTGGTGTCAGTTTCATTCATGTAGTGCTGAATCATCTAGCATCTCAGAGCACCTTTCATACTGAACAGGCCTACACCATACTCTCCATTGTAGTCTATTTACTCTAATAATCTTCAGTCTATGAGCAGTCCTTCCGGCCCACTCTGGACTTGTGGGCTCATGGCTGGTGACTGCTGCTGGATCTGCTTTCTGACTCTGAGGAGCTACAAGACAAAGTTTCCCAGTTATGTGGCATCACATCATAGTATTATTTAAATTGCATAACGTTATGTTACACGCCACAATGCCACACAATTCATTGACTCGATAATTAACTAGCTTGAAAGGTGGTTTACCCGTTTCATCGTCCTCATTTGTTGTTTCCAACCGGGAGGTCATTTTTGTGAAAAAGTTGCTGATTTTGGCACATTTGGCTGCGTTTGCTTCCAGAGTTTTCCTCTTTTTAATTCTTGCCTTTTCTGCATCACCCTTGCTCTTTCTATTATCCATGTTTCAAACAGCAAACACAGCTGACCACCGATATAGCCAACAGAGCAGAGATCATATATGCTCCACAGCTACAGAATAGAGCTACTAACTGTATGCAAGGACATAGGTGCATCTGCTTGCTAGTAGAGGGAGTGGTGGCCCAAGAACAGCAGTTGCAGTTTACGTGATAAACCCAGTTGTATGACACCCACCGCAAAAAAAAAAAAAAAAAAAAAAAAAAAAAAAAAAAAAAAAATATATATATATATATATATATATATATATGTATATATATATATATATATATATATATATATATATATATATATATATATATATATATATATATATATATATACATATATATTTGAAGTGAACTCCGGCCCTCACAGACTAAATATTATACTGGCTCATCGGGAATTGTCCCGGTCCTCCCGATTAGCCGGACCGGGCCTGTGTGGGACTTTGTTATGTTTTTTTCCAGACAGAACCCCTTTAAGCCTAACCCCTTTTTGACCTCTGGTGCTATTCTCACGTGGAGCTTGATAACGGTAAAACTCAAACGTCTGTGGCCATTTTTCAGAACTCTGCTCCTCCTTGCCCTGGTCTGACTCTTTTTTTCTGTCTCTCTCCCACTCTTTCCCCCAGCCACCTTAAAGCTGCACACTGACTTCTGGCAATTTTCAAACCGTCCCGTGGAGACGGAATGCTGCCCCAAATTGCAGCTTCACAGTGGGGGCTTAACTCTGGCCCTCTTTGCCTGTCTTCGGTGTGACTCGGGCTTCTACAAACTGATTGCACTTGCTGTATTTATCGTATTTTAAATGTATTGTAATGGTATTTTGTTGTGTTTTAATGGTATTTGAATTGTATTTTATTTGTGCTGTTTATTTATGCTTTGCACTGTAAAGAACTTTTTAACTGTGTCTGTGAACAGTGCTCTTTCAATAAAATGTATTGACAATTTTGCCTACTTACTGTCTGACTTGTTTTTTCCCCCTCTCTCCCCCTTTCTTCATCAGCCACCTTAAAGCTTCACACTGGGACTAAACATCACATCCTCTGGCCCGGTTAGGGTTAGGGCTGAGGCCAGGGACAGGGTTGGGGCTCTGGTCTAGGGCTAAGTTCCAGGGTTCAGGTTAGGGCTGAGGCAGGGGTCAGAGTAAGGGCGCCAAGCTCGGGCTCAGTTACAGGCTCCATGCTCCAGGCTCTAGGCTCCGGGCTCTAGGCTCCGGGTTCTGGGACCCGGGCTCCAGGCTCCAGGCTCCAGGCTCCAGGCTCCAGGCTCCAGGCTCCAGGCTCCAGGCTCCAGGCTCCAGGCTCCGCGTTCCTTGCTCCGGGCTCGGGGTCAGTTTCAAGCTTCGGGCTCAAGGTTCCAGGCTCCGGGCTCCGGGCTCCGGGCTCCGGGCTCCGGGCTCCAGGCTCCCAGCTCCCAGCTTTTCGTCTTTTCAAGGCTACGAGCTCCAGGCAAAAGGCTCCAGACTCAAGGATTGGGGTCAGTTCAAGGCTCCGGGCTCAAAGCTCCAGACTCCAGGCTCCAGGCTCCATGCTCCAGGCTCCAGGGTCGGGTTCATTTCCATGCTCCGGGATCAAGGCTCCAGGCTCAAAGTTTGGTGTTCGGGGTCAGTTCCAAGCTCTGGGCACCGTGCTTCTGGCTCCAGATTCAAGACTCCATGCTCCACGCTCAGGGCGCCGGGCTCCAGGCTCCATGCTCCAAGCTCCGGGCTCCTGTCTCCATGCTCCAAGCTCCGGGCTCCTTGCTCTGGGCTCCGGGCTCCGGGCTCCGGGCTCCGGGCTCCGGGCTCCGGGCTCCGGGCTCCAGGCTCCAGGCTCCGGGCTCCGGGCTCCAGGCTCAAGGCTTCAGTCTCCAGGCTCAGGGTTAGTTCCAGGCTCCGGGCTCCAGGTTTCAGTCTCAGGGTCAGTTCCAGGCTTCGTACTCTATGCTCCGTGCTCAAGGCACTGGATTACAGCCTCCTACGTCTAGGCTCCGCAATCAAGGCTCCAGGCTCCAGGCTCAAGGCACGGGGTCATTTCTAGGCTCCGGTCTCCAAGGTCCGGACGTGTGGTCAGTTCTAGCCTCCGGGCTCCAGTCTCCTGGTTCCGGGCTCAAGGCTCCGGGCTCAGTGTCAATTCCAGGCGCCGGGCTCCAGGCTCGGGGCTCCAGGCTCCAAGCTTCAAGTTCCAGGCTCAAGGCTACATGCTCAAGGCTCCAGGCTACGGGCATGGGGTGGGTTCAAAGTTCTGGGAATCAGGCTTCAGGCTCCAGGCTCCAGGTTTGGGGTAAGTTCTCGGCTCCGGGTACCACGCCCTGGGCTCAAGACTCCGGGCACGAGGTAATTTCCAGTCTCCGGGCTCCATGCTCCCAGCTCAAAGCTTCCAGCTCAAAGCTCACGGCTCCGGGTTCGGGATCAGTTCCAGGCTCCGGGTTCCAGGCCCCAGGTTCCGGGGTCGGGGTCAGTTCCAAGCTCGAAGCTCCGGGCTCAAGGCTCCGCAATCAAGGATTCAGGCTCTGGGCTAAGGGTCAGCTCCGGGCTCCGGGCTCCGGGCTCCGGGCTCCGGGCTCCGGGCTCCGGGCTCCGGGCTCAAGGCTCCATTCTCGGGTTCAGTTCCAGTCTCGAGGTTCCTTGCCGAGGCTCCGGGCTCCAAGCTTTGGGCTCAGGTTCTTCTTCCAGGCTCCAGACTCCAGGCTGCATGTTCCAGGCTCCAAGCTCCAGACTCCGTGCAGGCTATGGGCTCATGATGAGTTCAAGGCTCCGGCCTCCAGGCTCCAGGATTAAGATTCGGGGTAAGTTCCAGTCTCAAGGCTCCAGGCTCCAGGCTCCAGGCTCCAGGCTCCAGGCTCCAGGCTCTAGGCTCCAGGCTCCAGGCTCCAGGCTCCAGGCTCCAGGCTCATTTTCAGTTCGAGGCTCCGGGCTCTAGGCTCTAGGGTCCGGGTTCGGCGTCAGTTCCAGGCTCTGGGCTCCAGGTTCCAGGTTCCAGGCTCCAGGCTCCAGGCTCCAGGCTCCAGGCTCCAGACTCATCGATCCAGTATCCGGGCTACGAGTTCGGGGTCAGTCTCAAGGCTCCAGTCTTCGGTTCAGTTCAAGGCTCCAGGCTCCAGGCTCCAAGTTCAGGGCCTCAGGCTCCAGACTCCAGGCTCCAGGCTCCAGGCTCCAGGCTCCAGGCTCCAGGCTCCAGGCTCCAGGCTCCGGGGTCAGGGCTCAAGACTCCAGACTCCAGGATCCATGCTCCAGGCTCAAGGCTCCAGGCTCCTCTCTCCAGGATCCATGCTCAATTCCAGGCTAAAGTCCCCTCTGGATCCCAGAGTCAAGCTCTCTCCAGGATCCATGCTCAATTCCAGGCTAAAGTCACCCTGGATCCCAGAGTCAAGCTCTGGGATCCAGGCTAAAGGCTCCATGCTCAGGGTCAGTTCAAGGCTCCAGGCTCCATGCTTCAGGCTCCGGGCTCAGTGTCAGTTCCAGGCTCCGGGCTCCCGCTCAAGGCTCCAGGCTCCGGGCTCCAGGCTCTGGGCATGGGGTCAGTACCAAGTTCCGGTCTCCAGCTTTTAGGCTCCACATTTCAAGCTAGGGGTTAATTCCAGGCTAATGGCTCAATTTTCCAGTCTTCTTGCAACGCGTACCAGGCTCCAGGCTACTGGCACTAGGCTGAAGGTTCAAAGCTCAAGGCTCCAGGCTCGGGGTAAGTTCCTTTCTCCAGGCTCAAGCCTCCAAGCTCAAGGCTTGGGGTCAGTTCCACGCTCTAGGCTCCAGGCTCCAGGCTCCAGGCTCCACGCTCAAGTCTGCATGGTTCAAGCTCTTGGCTCCGGGCTCGGGGTCAGTTCCAGGCCCAAGGCTCCAGGCTCCGCTCTCCAGGCTTCGCTCTCCAGGCTCCGGGCTGCAGGCTATGGGCTCCAGGCTCCGTGTTGCGGGCTCCTGGCTCCTGGCTCCGGGCAAGCGGATAGGTTCCAAGTTCCGGTCTCCAAGCTTCAGGCTCCAGGCTTCTGGCTCGGGGTAAGTTCAATGCTTGGGGTTTCACGCCCAGGGCTCCAAGCTCCCGGAACGAGGTTTTTTCCAGGCTCTGGGCTCCTGGCTTTGAGCTTGGGGTCTTCTTCCAGGCTCTAGGCTCCATGCTCATGTCTCCAGGCTCCAAGCTCCAGGCTCAAGGCTCCAGACTCTGGGCTAAAAGCTCCAGGCTCTGGGCAAGGGGATAGGTTCCAAGTTCCGGTCTCCCGGCTTCAGGCTCCAGGCTTCTGGCTCGGGGTAAGTTCAATGCTTGGGGTTTCACGCCCAGGGCTCCAGGCTCCCGGAACGAGGTTTTTTCCAGGCTCTGGGCTCCTGGCTTTGAGCTTGGGGTCTTCTTCCAGGCTCTAGGCTCCATATTCATGTCTCCAGGCTCCAAGCTACAGGCTCAAGGCTCCAGGCTCCAGGCTCTTGGCTAAAAGCTCCAGGCTCTGGGCTCGGGATCAGTTCAAGGCTCCGGGAACCAGGACCCAGGTTTTGAGTTCAGGGTGTGTTCAATGCTCTGGCCTTTGGGCTCCAGACTCCAGGCTCTGGGCATTGGGTCAGGTCCAAGTTCCGGTCTCCAGGCTTAAGGCTCCAGGCTTCGGGCTCGGGCTAAGTTCCATGCTCGGGGTTTCATGCCCTGGGCTCCAGGCTCTGGGACCGGGTCATTTCCATGCTTCGGGCTCAAGAATCCAGGCTCCGAACTCGGAGTCAGTTCCAGGCTCCGGGCTCGTGGCTCCAGGCTCAAAGCTCCATGCTCACGGCTCAATGCTCCGAGCTCCAGGCTCCAGGCTTGGGGTAAGTTCCAGGGTTCCAGGGCTCTGGGCTCAAGGCTCTTGGATCAGGGTCAGTTTTTTTCTCCAGGCCCCAGTTTGCAGGCTCCAGGCTCCGGGCTCCAGGCTCACGGCTCAAGGCTGCAGGCTCACGGCTCCAAGCTCCAGGCTCCAGGCTCAAGGCTCCAGGCCCCAGGCTCAAGGCTTCAGGCTCCAGGCTCCAGGCTCCTTCCTAAGGGATCAAGGCTTTGGGCTCAGAGTATGTTCGTGGCTCCGGGCTCAAATTTTTAGGCTCCTTATTTCTGGCTCAGTTCAAGGCTACAGGGTGAATGCTCCAGGCTCTATGCTCCAGGCTCGTGACTACGCGTTCCAGGCTACAGGCACCTGGCTCCAGGCTCAAGGCTCCGTGCTCCAGACTCCAGCCTCAGGGTCAGTTCCATACTCCGGGCTAGAGACTCAAGACTCAAGGCTCTGGGTCAGTTCATGGTTCCAGTCACCAGGCTCTAGACTCCAGGCTCAAGGCTCCATACTTCAATCTCTTAGCTCTAGGCTATAGGCCCCAGGGTCGGTGTCAGTTCCAGGCTCCGTGCTCCATGCTTCAGGCTCCGGGCTCAAGGCTCTGGGCTCAGTGTCAGTTCCAGGCTCCTTGCTCCCCCCTCAAGGCTCCAGGCTCCAGGCTCCAGGCTCCAGACTCCAGGCTCCAGGCTTCTTGCTTTGGGTAAGTTCCATGCTTTGGGGTTTCATGCCCAGGGCTCCAGGCTCCTGGCTTTGGGCTTGGGGTCTTCTTCCAGGCTCTTGGCTCCATGCTCATGGCTCCAGGCTCCAAGCTCCAGGCTCAAGGCTCCAGGCTCCAGGTTGAAAGCTCCAGGCTCTGGGCTCAGGATCAGTGCAAGGCTCCGGGCACCAGGACCAAGGTTTCGGGTTCCATGCCCTAGCCTATGGGCTCCAAACTCCAGGCTCCGGGCATTGTGTCAGGTCCAAGTTCCGGTCTCCAGACTTAAGGCTCCAGGCTTCGGGCTTTGGCTAAGTTCCATGCTCAGGGTTCCACGCCCTGGGCTCCAGGCTCTGGGAACAGGGTCATTTCCACGCTCAGGGCTCCAGAATCAAGGCTTTGGACTCGGAGTCAGTTCAAGGCTCCGGGCTCCAGGCTCCTGGCTCCAGTCTCCAGGCTCACAGCTCCATGCTCACGGCTCAATGCTCGGAGCTCCAAGCTCCGGGCTCCAGGCTCAGGGTCAGTTCCAGTCTCCGGGCTTCTGGGTCGTGACTCAAGGTTCTGTGCTCGGAGTCAGTTCCAGTCCTCCGTACCCCAGGCTCCAGGCACAGGGTCATTTCCAGGCTCCTGGCTCAAGACCCCAAGCTCACGGCTCTTGACTCAGGGTCAGTACAAGGCTTTGGGCTCACAGCTCCAGGGTCACGGCTCCATGCTCACGGATCCATGCTCTGGACCCCAGGTTCCGAGCTCAAGGTTCTGTTTTCGGGGTCAGTTCCAGGCTCTTTGCGCCAGGCTCCAATCTCACGGCTCCATGCTACGGGCTCCAGGCTTGGGGTAAGTTCCAGGGTTCGGGCTCCAGGCTCAGGGATCAAGGATCAATGTTCATGGTCAATTCAAGGCTCCGGGTTCTTTCCTCCGGGCTCGGGGTCACTTCGAGAATCTTGGTTCTGGGCTCCAGTCTTTAAGGTCTGGGCTCTAGATTCCGTGCACTAGGCTCCAGGCTCCTGGCTCATGGCTCAAGTCTCCAGGCTCACGGCTCCAAGCTCCAGGCTCCAGGCTCAAGGCTCAAGGCTCCAGGGTCTTAGTCAGTTGCAGACTCTGTGCTCCAGGCTATCGGCTCAAGACGCTAGGCTCAGGGTCAGTTCCAGGCTCCGGGCTAAAGGATCCAGGCTCCGCACTCAAGGCTCCTGGTTCCAGGCACAGGGCTCCAGGCTTGGTGTCTGTTCCTTGCTCCGAGCTCAAAGCTCCAGCCTTGGGGTTAGTTTCAGGCACTGCGCATCGGGCTCCAGGTTCCAGGTTCCATGACACAAACTTAAGGTCAAGGCTCCAGGTTCCTTGCTGAGGGTCATTTCCAGGCTCCAGGCTCCAGGCTCCAGGCTCCAGGCTCTAGGCTCCGGGCTCCAGGCTTTGGGCTCTGGGTCTTCTTCCAGGCTCTAGGCTCCAGGCTCATGTCTAAAGGCTCCCGGCTCCAGGCTCAACGCTCCAGGCTCTGGGCTCGCGATCATTTCCCGACTCCGATCTCCAGGACCCAGGTTTCCGGTTTGGGGTTTATTCCATGCTCTGGCATTTGGGCTCCGGGCTCCAGGCTTCGGGCTCAGGGTAAGTTCCATGCTGGGGTTTCAACCCTTGCCTCCAAGTTCTGAGGTCTTCATTTCCACTCTCCGGGCTGCAGAATCCAGGTTCCAGGCTCCGCACTTTGGGTCAGTTCCAGGCTCCAGACTCCAGGCTCCAGGCTCAAGGCTCAAGGCTCAATGTTCCGAGCTCCAGGCTCCAAGCTCCAGGCTCACGGCTCAATGCTCCAAGCTCCAGGCTCCAGGCTCCAGGCTCTGGATCAGATCCAGTCTACGGGCTCCAGGGTCCAGGCTCAAGGTTCCATGCTCGGGGTTTGTTCCAGGCTCCAGGCTCCAGTCTCCAGGCACGGGCTCTCGGCTCCACGCTCCTTGCTCCGTGCTCCACGCTCCAGGCTCAAGGCTTCAGGCACGGGGTCATTTCCAGGCTCCGGACTCCAGGCTCAAATCTCCATGTTCACGGCTCTATGCTCACGGCTCCATGCTCCGGGCTCCAGGCTCGGGGTCAGTTACCGGCTCCGGGCTCGTGGCTCCAGGCACGTGGTCAGTTTGAAGATCTGGGCTCCAAGCTCCAGTCCTTAAAGCACGTGTCTCGAAGCTCCGCGCTCCAGGCTCCGCCCTTCAGACTCAAGGCTCCAGGTAATTTGTAAGTGGCACGCTCCGTTTTCCAGGTTTACGGCTCCAGACTACGGGCTCGGGTTCAGTTCCAGGCTCGGGGCTACGGGCTCCGGACTCCGGACTCCGGTCTCCGGACTCCGGGCTCCGGGCTCCGTGCTCCGCGTTTCGGCCTCCGGGTTCCGGGTTCCAGACTCCGGGCTCCATATTTGGGGTCATTTCCAGGCTCCGGGCTCCGGGCTCCGGTCTCGTGTTCAGTTCCAGGCTCAAGGCTCCAGGATCCTAGCGCTGGGCTAAAGGCTATAGGCTCACCACAATGTCCAGACCTCTCGGTTTTTCTGGTTTTCTGAGTAGAACAGGAAAAAATTTCATTTTTGAGTGTTTCAGACGATAAGAAGCTTGTCACGTTGTGACAAGGATGTTTCTTTTCAAGCAGAACTTCATGAATTGAGAATACTTTTACAAAAATGCCACAAAAAACTTATTTCTGACTTGTTTTTAGTGTTTTCATGCTTTTCTGAGTAGATGAGGCAAAATGTCATTTTTGAGCGTTTCAGACGATAAGAAGCTGTTTTGGTCACTTTCAGACAAAGATGTTTTTTTTTCAAGCAGAACTTCATGATTTGAGAAGACGTTTAAGAAAAAGCCATAAAACACTTATTTCTGACAATTTTTTAGTGTTTTCATGCTTTTCTGAGTAGAAGAGGAAAAAATGTCATATTTGGGCGTTTCAGACGATAAGAAGCTGTTTTGGTCACTTTGAGACAAGGACTTTTTTTTTCTCAAGCAAAAAGTCATGAACTGATAAGACTTTGACAAAATAGCCATAAAACACTTATTTCTGACTAGTTTTTAGTGTTTTCATGCTTTTCTAGGTAGAAGAGGAAAAAATGTCATTTTTGAGCATTTTGTGCGAAAAGAAGCTGTTTTGGTCACTTTGAGACAAAGATGTTTTTTTTCAAACAGAACTTCATGATTTGAGAAGACTTTTTAGAAACTGCAATAATACACTTGTTTCTGACTTGTTTTTAGTGTTTTCATGCTTTTCTTAGTAGAAGAGGTAAATGTCATTTTTGAGCGTCTCAGACGAAAAGAAGTTGTTTTTGTCACGGTGTGACAAGTATGTTTTTTTTCTAAAGAAAAACTTCATGAACTGATAAGACTTTGACAATATAGCCATAAAACACTTATTTCCGACTAGTTTTTAGTGTTTTCATGCTTTTCTTACTATATTGGTAAAAATGTAATTTTATACCGTTTCACGCAAGCAGAAGCTGATTTGGTCACTTTTGAGGCAAGGATGTTTTGTCTCAAGAAGAACGTAAAGCTTCACACTTAGTTCTGGCATTTATCAAACCTTCCCGTGGAGCAACCACACTCTAGTTGAAGAACTCTGTCCATGGTCCTGATTCTTTGTCTTTCTTTCTCTCTTGCTCTCTCTCTCCCTCTTCCCTCCAACACCCTCAAAGCTGCACACTGGCCAGCATGGACGAGGAAGAGCACCGGGAAATGTCGCACTGACCCTTTTCAGGGTTAGACCGGGACGGCTGGTGGACGGTGTGGACTCTGTCTTTTTTCCAGCCCGTGTGGGACTTTTTTTTTTTTCCAGAGACAGAACACCGGTCAGTCTAACCCCTTTTTTAAGCTCCGGTTCTTTTCTCATGTGGAGCTGGATAACGATAAAACATGTACCGTAACTTTGTTTTTTTTTTTTTCCAAAGACAACCCCTTTAAGCCTAACACCTTTTTTTTTTTTTAACCTCCGGGGCTTCTCTTCAACTTTAGACGGAAACCTAACCTTGTTCCAGGTCTTCATCTTTTCCCCTCTTTCCCCTTCTCTTCTCTCCAGCCCCCTTAAAGCTGCTCACTGAGTTGTGGAACTTTTTCAAACCCCCCCAGTGGGCCCCACATCAGAGCCTCACACTCGAGGAAGAACTCTCGCCCTGGTCCTGGTCCCCCCACCCCCGCCCCCTTTTGTTTTTCTTCCAGCCACCTTGAAACTGCACATTGGCATGCGGTGAGGAGGAGGAACGCCGGGAAATGTCGCGCTGACACGGGTCAGGGTTAGGCCGGGACGGCCGGCGGACCGTGTGGACTCTTTCATTTTTCCAGGCCTTTGTGGGACGTTGCTATTTTTCCAGGCCTTTGTGGGAATCTGTTATTTTTTTTCAAAGACAGAACGCCGGTTAGCTGATCCCCTTTTTAACCTCCGGTGCTTTTCTCATCTGGAGCTGGATAACGGTTAAACTCGAACTGTATGTGGGACCACGGCTGGACTGAGACTCATTTTCAGCCCTGGAGTTTCGTACCTCAGACCGGCCCACTTTAGATCACGAACAATTATTATTAAAATCATGGAATTATAACCTTACATGTTAGGTCTACACAAAGCCTTGTAATTCAGTGTATTTTCTAAAATATTTCCAATTCAGCGCAAGTAAAGGTTACTTCACAATGTGGATTTATTTCAACAGTGAGTGCACATCGACATCTCCAACATTATTATTCCTGACAACACAACAATAACAGAATCTATATTTTTGTTTTTATAAGTGTTAACATTTTTCAAAACTTTAAAATGTTTGAAATGAAATAAAAGAATTTATAAAAAATATTAAATAAAAAATAATTTAAAAAAAATAAAGCTTGCTGCACTTTCTAATAACGCTATCATTTTTGCATCCTTTGCAACAAAAGATTTCCATCACCACTTTCCTTCGGTTTGTTCCATCTTTGCTATTGAAAACTTTTGATATAGTGATATTAGGGGTTTGACGAGGATGATAAGAAAAAAATGTATGTATATCCCATGACTGAGGGTGAGCAAAGTAATCAAAGCTAACAACAGACTCATCTTCATTTGTCTCATTTCTGATTAGTGGTTCAGGGTTCTGCTGCTGAGCTGCTCCTCTGTCATCAGTGGACTCTGCTCTCCCTTTCACTCTTCCTTCAGTTCCCCTAGATTCGCCTGCACCTTTATCACAGTAAAAAGTAATATCTACAGACATTTTGACTTACTTAACCAATTAAGATATTTACATTGGCAAAATATGCAGGCTTATTTGATATTACTTTATGCTATTGCCTTTCAATTGTGGGCTTTGTGTATTTACTGTCTCACTTTTAATGATGAAAAATAAAATAGGTCAGGACTATCGTTTGGGTATAGAAAGTGGTTTTACTGGAACTAATCCTTGTTCACACAGTCTGTTCCAACAGCTCACCTTTTCCTTCCATAGTGACAGGAGCAATCCCCTAGCTCTACTTCTGACACTAAATCACATTTTAAAAATGGTCATAATTCTCAGCACAAATCTTCTATTTTGCAAAGCCTTGGTGTCAGTATCATTCATGTAGTGCTGAATCATCTAGCATCTCAGAGCACCTTTCATACTGAACAGGCCTACACCATACTCTTCATTGTAGTCTATTTACTCTAATAATCTTCAGTCTATGAGCAGTCCTACCGGCCCACTCTGGACTTGTGGGCTCATGGCTGGTGTCTGCTGCTGGATCTGCTTTCTGACTCTGAGGAGCTACAAGACAAAGTTTCCCAGTTATGTGGCGTCTGCTTGCTAGTAGAGGGAGTGGTGGCCAAAGAACAGCGGTTGCAGTTTACGTGATAAACCCAGTGCTATGACACCCTGTGCACAAAAAAAAAAAAAAAAAAAAAAAAAAAAAATATATATATATATATATATATATATATATATATATACATATATTTCAAGTTAACTCTGGCCCTCGCGCCCTAAATATTATATTGGCCCACCCGATTTTCCAATCTTGGCCTGTTTGGGACTTTGTTATGTTTTTTTCCAGACAGAACTCCTATAAGCCCTTTTTGACCTCTGGTGCTTTTCTCACGTGGAGCTTGATAACGGTAAAACTCAAACGTCTGTGGCCATTTTCAGAACTCTGCTCCTCCTTGGCCTGGTCTGACTCTGTTTTTCTGTCTCTCTCCCACTCTTTCCTCCAGCCACCTTAAAGCTGCACACTGACTTCTGGCAATTTTCAAACCGTCCCGTGGAGACGGAATGCTGCCCCACATTGCAGCCACACAGTGGGGGCTGAACTGTGGCCCTCCTTGCCTGTCTTCGGTGTGACTCGGGCTTCTACAAACTGATTGCACTTGCTGTATTTATCGTATTTTAAATGTATTGTAATGGTATTTTGTTTGTGTTTTAATGGTATTTGAATTGTATTTTATTTGTACTGTTTATTTATGCTTTGCACTGTAAAGAACTTTTTGACTGTGTCTTTGAAAAGTGCTCTTTCAATAAAATTTATTGACTATTTTGCCTACTTACTTCCTGACTCTTTTTTTTCCCCCCTCTCTCCCCCTGTCTTCATCTGCCACCTTAAAGCTTCAAACTGGGACTAAAAATCACATCCTTTGGCCCGGTTAGGGGTAGGGCTGAGGCCAGGGCCGGGGTTAAGGCACCGGGCTCGGGCTCCGTTCCAGGGTTTAGGGTTAGGGCTGAGACCAGGGACAGGGTTGGGGCTCCGGGCTCGGGCTAAGTTCCAGGTTTTCAGGTTAGGGCTTAGGCCAGTGTCAGGGTTAGGGCTCCAAGCTCGGGCTGAGTTACAGGCTCCAGGCTCAAGGCTCTTGGCTCCGGGCTCTAGGCTCCGGGCTCGAGGCTCCGGGTTCCGGGTTCCGGGCTCCGGGCTCCGGGCTCCGGGCTCTAGGCTCCACGCTCCAGGCTCCGCGTTCCTTGCTCCGGGCTCGGGGTCAGTTCCAAGCTTCTGGCTCAAGGCTCCAGGCTTCGGGTCCGGGCTCCCAGCTTTTGGTCTTTTCCAGGCTACGAGCTCCAGGCAAAAGGCTCCTGACTCAAGGATTGGGGTCAGTTCAAGGCTCCAGACTCCAGGCTCCAGGCTCAGAGCTCTGGGTTCGGGGTCAGTTCAAAGCTCTGGGCACCGGGCTTAAGGCTTGGGATTCAAGACTCCGTGCTTCACGCTCAGGGCGTCACACCTTGGGCTCAAGACTCCGGGCATGGGGTTTTTTCCAGTCTCCGGGCTCCAGGCTTTTTGTTTTGGGTCTTCTTCCAGGCTCAATGCTCCCGGCTCAAAGCTCCAGGCTCAAAGCTCTTGGCTCCAGGCTCCTGATCACTTCCAAGCTCCGGGCTCCAGGCCCCAGGTTCTGGGGAGGGGGTCAGTTCCAAGCTCGAAGCTCCGGCCTCAAGGCTCCGCAATCCAGGATCCAGGCTCTTGGTTTTGGGTAAACTCCAGGCTCTGGGCTCCTGGCTTCATTGTCGGGTTCAGTTCCAGTCTCGAGATTCCTGGCTCCAGGCTCTGGGCTCCAGGCTTTGGGCTCGGGATCTTCTTCCAGGCTCCAGACTCCAGGCTCCAGGCAACAGGCTCCAGGCTCCAAGCTCCAGGCTCCGTGCTCCAGGCTATAGGCTCATGATCAATTTCAGGCTCCGGGCTCAAGGCTCCAGGTTCAGGGTTCAGGGACAGTTAAAGGCTCCTGGCTCCTGGCTCCTGGCTCCGCGATCCAGGCTTTTGGCTCTGTTTCTTCTTCCAAGCTCCAGACTCCAGGCTCCAGGGTCCAGGCTCGGGACTCCAGGCACCAGGCTCCAAGCTTCAGGCTCCGTGCTCCAGGCTATGGGTTCATGATCAATTTCAGGCTCCGGGCTCCAGGCTCCAGGTTAAGGGTTTGAGGTCAGTTCCAGGCTCCTGGCTCCTGGCTCCTGGCTCCTGGCTCCTGGCTCCTGGCTCCTGGCTCCTGGCTCCTGGCTCCTGGCTCCTGGCTCCTGGCTCCTTGCTCCTGGCTCCAGGCCCCGCGATCAAGGCTTTTGGCTCTGTGTCTTATTCCAAAATCCAGACTCAAGGCACCAGACTCCAGGCTCAAGGCTCCAGGCTCCTGGGTCCAGGCTCCATGCTCCTCGCTCCGGGCTCTTGGCTCGTGATCAGTTCGAGGATCACGGCTCCGGGCTCAAGTCTTTAAAATCTGGGCTCTCTGCTCCATGCACCAGGATCTGTGCTCCAGGCTCCAGGCTCACGGCTCAAAGCTCCAGGTTCGATGCTCCAGGCTCCAAACTCTTGGTCAGTTCCAGGCCCAGTGCTCCATGATATAGGTTCAAGACTCCAGGTTTGGGGTTAGTTCCAGGCTCCGGGCTCCGGGCTCCGGGCTCAAGTCTCCAGGCTCAAGGCTCCAAGCTCCTGGTTCTGATCTCAGGGCTCTGGCTCAGGGTCAGATCCACGCTCCAGGCTCCAGGCTCCAGGCTCCAGGCTCCAGGCTCAAGGCTCTTGGTCAGTTACAGGCTCCAGGCTCTTGGCTTCGGGCTTCAGGCTCCAAGCTCCAGGTTCCAGGCTACATGTTCGGGGTCAGTTCCGGGCTTAAGGCTTCAGGCTTCAGGCTAAGGGATCCAGGCTCGCGGCTCAGTGTCAGTTCCAGGCCCCGGTCTCCGGGCTACAGGCTTCAGACTCCGGGCTCGGGGTCAGTTTCAGGCTCCGGGCTCCAGGCTCAAGTCATGGGGTCAGTTCGAGGCTCCAGACCCCATGATCGAGGCTCAAGGTTCCATGCAAAAGGCTCGTGGCTCAATGCTCAAGACTCTGTGCTCAGGGTCAGTTCCAGACTCCAGGCTCCGGGGTCCAGGATCCACGATCAAGGATCCAGGATCCAGGATCCAGGATCCAGGATCCAGGATCCGGCCTCATGGTCACTTCTTTGCTCCAGGCTCCTGGCTCTAGTTTTGGGTCTTCTTCCAGGCTCAAGGCTCAATGCTCCCGGCTCAAAGCTCCAGGCTCAAAGCTCTTGGCTCCAGGCTCCTGATCACTTCCAAGCTCCGGGCTCCAGGCCCCAGGTTCTGGGGAGGGGGTCAGTTCCAAGCTCGAAGCTCCGGCCTCAAGGCTCCGCAATCCAGGATCCAGGCTCTGGGTTTTGGGTAAACTCCAGGCTCTGGGCTCCTGGCTTCATTGTCGGGTTCAGTTCCAGTCTCGAGGTTCCTGGCTCCAGGCTCTGGGCTCCAGGCTTTGGGCTCGGGATCTTCTTCCAGGCTCCAGACTCCAGGCTCCAGGCAACAGGCTCCAAGCTCCAGGCTCCGTGCTCCAGGCTATAGGCTCATGATCAATTTCAGGCTCCGGGCTCAAGGCTCCAGGTTCAGGGTTCAGGGACAGTTAAAGGCTCCTGGCTCCTGGCTCCTGGCTCCTGGCTCCTGGCTCCTGGCTCCTGGCTCCGCGATCCAGGCTTTTGGCTCTGTTTCTTCTTCCAAGCTCCAGACTCCAGGCTCCAGGGTCCAGGCTCGGGACTCCAGGCACCAGGCTCCAAGCTTCAGGCTCCGTGCTCCAGGCTATGGGTTCATGATCAATTTCAGGCTCCGGGCTCCAGGCTCCAGGTTAAAGGGTTTGAGGTCAGTTCCAGGCTCCTGGCTCCTGGCTCCTGGCTCCTGGCTCCTGGCTCCTGGCTCCTGGCTCCTGGCTCCTTGCTCCTGGCTCCTGGCTCCTTGCTCCTGGCTCCAGGCTCCGCGATCAAGGCTTTTGGCTCTGTGTCTTATTCCAAAATCCAGACTCAAGGCTCCAGACTCCAGGCTCCAGGCTCCAGGCTCCAGGCTCCTGGGTCCAGGCTCCATGCTCCTCGCTCCGGGCTCTTGGCTCGTGATCAGTTCGAGGATCACGGCTCCGGGCTCAAGTCTTTAAAATCTGGGCTCTCTGCTCCATGCACCAGGATCTTTGCTCCAGGCTCCAGGCTCACGGCTCAAAGCTCCAGGTTCGATGCTCCAGGCTCCAAACTCTTGGTCAGTTCCAGGCCCAGTGCTCCATGATATAGGTTCAAGACTCCAGGTTTGGGGTTAGTTCCAGGCTCCGGGCTCCGGGCTCTGGGCTCCGGGCTCCGGGCTCAAGTCTCCAGGCTCAAGGCTCCAAGCTCCTGGTTCTGATCTCAGGGCTTTGGCTCAGGGTCAGATCCACGCTCCAGGCTCCAGGCTCCAGGCTCCACGCTCCAGGCTCCAGGCTCCAGGCTCAAGGCTGTTGGTCAGTTACAGGCTCCAGGCTCTTTGCTTCGGGCTTCAGGCTCCAAGCTCCAGGTTCCAGGCTACATGTTCGGGGTCAGTTCCGGGCTTAAGGCTTCAGGCTTCAGGCTAAGGGATCCAGGCTCGCGGCTCAGTGTCAGTTCCAGGCCCCGGTCTCCGGGCTACAGGCTTCAGACTCCGGGCTCGGGGTCAGTTTCAGGCTCCGGGCTCCAGGCTCAAGTCATGGGGTCAGTTCGAGGCTCCGGACCCCATGATCGAGGCTCAAGGTTCCATGCAAAAGGCTCGTAGCTCAAGGCTCAAGACTCTGTGCTCAGGGTCAGTTCCAGACTCCAGGCTCCGGGGTCCAGGATCCACGATCAAGGATCCAGGATCCAGGATCCAGGATCCGGCCTCATGGTCACTTCTTTGCTCCAGGCTCCTGGCTCTAGGCTCCGGGATCCAGGCTCCAGGCTGAGACTCCAGGCTCCAGGCTCCAGGCTCCAGGCTCCAGGCTCCAGGCTCCAGGCTCCAGACCCCAGGCTCCAGGCTCCATGCTTCAACCTCCAGGTTCAATGCTCCAGGCTCCGGGCTCAAAGCTCCATGCTCATGTCTCAATGCTCCGGGCATGGCTCAAGGCTCGGGGTCAGTTCTAGGATCTAGGCTCCGGGCTCAAGTCTTAAAGCTGTGGGCTCTAGGCTCCACGCTCCAGGCTCCGTTCTCCAGTCTAAAGGCTCCTTTCTCCAGGTTCAAGACTTCATTGCTCCAACCTCCAGGCTCAATGCTCCAAGCTCCAGGCTCTTTGTCAGTTCCAGGCTCCGGGCTCCAAACTCCAGGCTCCGTGCTCAAGGCTCTGGACTCATGATCAGTTCCAGGCTCCAGGTTCCGGGTTCGGGGTCAGTTCAAGGCTCCGGGCTCCGGGCTCCGGGCTTCGCGATCAAGGTTCCAGGATCCGGCCTTGTGGTTCGTTATTTCTCCAGGCTCAAGACTCCGTACTCCAGGCTCCAGGCTCCAGGCTCCAGGCTCCAGGCTCCAGGCTCCGGGCTCCGGGCTCCAGGCTCCAGGCTCAAGGCTTCGACTCCGGGCTCCAGGCTCCGGGCTCCAGGCTCCAGGCTCCCGGCTCCCGGCTCCCGGCTCCCGGCTCAAGGCTCTGGGCTCCGGGCTCAAGGCTCCAGGCTTAGAGTCCCGGCTCCAGGCTCCATGCTCAAAGCTCCAGGCTCCTGGCTTATTTTCAGGATCATTTCCAGGCCCCGGGCTCCATGCTCCGGGCTCCATTTTCGGGGTCAGTTTCAGGTTCCGGGCTCCAGGCTCCAGGCTTCAGATTCCGGGCTCAGGTCAGTTTCAGGCTCCATGCTCCATGCTCCAGGCTCCAGTCATGGGGTCAGCTCGATGCTCCAGGCTCCAGACTCCTTGTCAGTTCCAGGCCCAGTGCTCCATGATATAGGTTCAAGACTCCAGGTTTGGGGTTAGTTCCAGGCTCCAGGCTCCGGGCTAAAGTCTCCAGGCTCCAGGCTAGAGGCTCCAAGCTCCTGGGACTGATCTCAGGGCTCCGGGCTCGGGGTCAGATCCATACTCCAGCTTCCAGGCTCCAGGCTCAAGGCTCTTGGTCAGTTACAGGCTCCAGGCTCTTGGCTTCGGGTTTAAGGCTCCAAGCTCAAGGTTCCAGGCTACATGCTTGGGGACAGTTCAAGGCTCCGGGTTTCAGGCTTCAGGCTCAGGGATCCAGGCTCCGGGATCCAGGCTCCTGGCTCAGTGTCAGTTTCAGGCACCGGTCTCCGGGCTAAAGGCTTCAGACTCCGGGCTCGAGGTGAGTTTCAGGCTCCGGGCTCCAGGCTCTTGTTTTGTGGTCAGTTCAAGGCTCCGGGCTCCGGGCTCAAGAAACTATGCTCAGGGTCAGTTCCAGGCTCCGGGCTAATGGCTCAAGGCTCGGGGTCAGTTCTAGGATCTGGGCTCAAGTCTTTCAGCTGAGGGCTCTAGGCTCCACGCTCTAGGCTCCTTGCTCCAATCTCAAGGCTCCAGGCTCCAGGCTCCAAGTTCGGGGCCTCAGGCTCCGGACTCCAGGCTCCAGGCTCCAGGCTCCAGGTTCCAGGCTCAAGGCTCAAGACTCAAGGCTCCAGGCTCCAGGCTCCGGGCATGGAGTCAGTTCCAAGTTCTATTCTCCCGCCTCTCAGGTGCCAGGCTTCTGGCTCGGGCTAAGTTCTATGTTTGGGGTTCCACACCCAGGGCTCCAGGCTCCAGGCACTGGGTTTTTTGTCCAGGCTCCAGGCTCCAGGCTCCAGGCTCCATGCTTTGGGCTAGGGGTCTTCTTCCAGGCTCTCGGCTCCAGGTTCAAGGCTCCAGGCTCAAAGCTCCAGGCTCAAAGCTCCAGTCTCAAAGCTCCAGTCTCTGGGCTCAAGATCAGTTCCAGACTCCGGTCTCCAGGACCCAGGTTTCGGGTTCGGGGTGTATTCCATGCTCTGGCCCTCGGGCTTCAGGCTTCAGGCTCCAGGCTCCAGGCTCCAGGCTCCAGGCTCCAGGCTTCGGGCTCGGGCTAAGTTCCATGCTCGGGATCCACGCCCCTGGCTCCAGGCTCTGAGAACGGGATCATTTCCACACTCCGGGCTCCAGAATCAAGGTTCAAGGCTCCGCCCTTGAGGTCAGTTCCAGGCTCCGGACTCCAGGCTCCAGGCTCATGGCTCCATGCTCATGGGTCAATGCTCCGAGCTCCAGGCTCCAGGCTCCGGGCGCAGGGTCAGTTCCAGTCTCCGGGCTGATGGGTCCTGGCTCAAGGTTTTGTGCTCGGGGTCAGTTCCAGGCTCCGGGCTCAAGGCTCCAGGCACAGGGTCATTTCCAGGCTCCAGGCTCTTGACTCCAGGCTCCAGGCTCTTGACTCGGGGTCAGTACAAGGCTTCGGGCTCCCGGTTCAAGGCTCACGGCTCCATGCTCATGGCTCCATGCTCCGGGCCCCAGGCTCAAGGTTCTGTGTTCGGGGTCAGTTCCAGGCTCCGCGCACCACGCTCCATGTTCAGGGTCTCCGGGCTCAGGGTCATTTCTTGGCTCTGGGCTCCAAGGTCCGGACTTAAGGTGAGTTCCAGGCTAAAAGCTCCAGGCTCAGAGCTCACGGCTCCATGCTACGGGATCCAGGCTTGGGGTAAGTTCCAGGGTTCGCCTTCCAGGCTGAGGGATCAAGGCTCAATGTTCATGGTCAGTTCAAGGCTCCGGGTTCTTTTCTCCGGGCTCGGGGTCACTTCGAGTATCTGGGTTCCAGGCTCAAGTCTTTAAGGTCTGGGCTCTAGATTCCGAGCACCAGGCTCCAGGCTCACGGCTACATGCTCCAGGCTCAAGGCTCCAGGGTCTTGGTCAGTTGAAGGCTCCGTGCTCCAGGCTACCGGCTCCAGAGTCCAGGCTCGGTATCAGTTTCAGGCTCCAGGCTAAAGGATCCAGGCTCCGCGCTTCAGGCTCCTGGTCTCAGGCACAGGGCTCCGGGCTTGGGGTCAGTTCCATGCTCTGGGCTCCAGGCTCAAGCCTCTAGGCTCGTGGTCAGTTTCTGCCACTGTGCATCAGGCTCCAGGTTCCAGGCTCCGTGCCCAAACACAAGATCAAGGCTCCAGGTTCCTTTCTCAGGGTAATTTCCAGGCTTTGGGCTCTGGGTTCTAGACTCCAGGCTCTAGGCTCTAGGCTCCAGGCTCCAGGCTCAGTGTCAGTTCCAGGCTTTGGGCTCAAGGTTCCGGGCTCTAGGCTCAAGGCTCCAAGCTCCAGGCTCCATTCTCCATGCTCCGGGATTTTGGTCAGTTAAGGGCTCCGGGCTCCAGGCTCCAAACTCCAGGCTCCAGGCTCCATGCTCCATGCTCCAGGCTTGGGGTCAATAAAGGGCTCCAGGCTCTAGGCTCCAGACTCCAGGCTCCAGGCTCCGGGATCCACGCTCTGCGCTCCATTCCCTGGTTTCAAGAATCCGGGCAAGGGTTAAGTTCCAGGCTCCGGGCTCAGGGCTCAAGCCTCCTGTCTCCAGGCTTCAGATTCCGGGCTCCCTTCTCAAGGCTCATGGCTCCGCGATCAAGGCTCCGGGCTCCAGAATTTGAGCTTTGGGGCAGTTCCATTCTCCAGGTACCAGGCTTCAGGCTCTGGGTCAGTTCCAGGCTCCGGGCTCAAGGCTCTTGGCTCCATGCTCCAGGTTCCGTGTACCAGGCTCCAGGTTCCAGACACCGCGCTCCAGGATCCGGGATCGGGGTCAGGTCGAGGCTCTGGGCTCAAGGCTCTGGGATCAGGGTCAGTGTGTTTCTCCGGGCTCCAGTTTGCAGGCTCCAGGCTCAAGGCTCAAGGCTCCAGGCCCCAGGCTCCGCGTTCCTTCCTCCGGGATCCAGGCTTTGGGCTTGGAGTATGTTCGTGGCTCCGGGCTCAAGGTTTGAGGCTCCATATTTTGGGCACAGTTTCAGGCTACAGGTTGTATGCTCCAGGTTCATGACTACGAGTTCCAGGCTAATGACACCTGGCTCCAGGCTCAAGGCTCCGGTCTCCAGGCTCCAGCCTCCAGCCTCGGGGTCAGTTCCATTCTCCAGGCTCAAGACTCCAGGCTCAAGGCTCAGGGTCAGTTCATGGCTCCAGTCACCAGGCTCAAGAATCCACGCTCAAGGCTCCATTCTTCATTCTCTGGACTCGAGGCTATAGGCTCCGGGGTTTGGGTCAGTTCCAGGCTCCAGGCTCCGGGCTCCATGCTTCAGGCTCTGGGCTCAAGGCTCCGGGCTCAGTGTCAGTTCCAGGCTCCGTGCTCCCCCTTCCAGGCTGCAGGCTCTGGGATCCAGGCTCTCGGCATGGGGTCAGTTCCAAGATCTGGTCTCCAGGTTTTAGGCTCCACTTTTCAGGCTCGAGATCAGTTCCAGGCTACAGGCTCCATAGTCCAGGTTTGTTGCTACACGTTCCAGGCTCAAGGCTCCAGGCTGAAGACACCAAGCTCAAGGCTCCAGGCTCAGGGTAAGTTCCATGCTCCAGGGTCAAGGCTCCAAGCTCAAGGCTAGGGGTCAATTCCAGGCTCAAGTCACCGGGCTCTAGGCTCCGGGATCCAGGCTAGAGGCGCTATGCTTCAAGCTCTTGGCTCCAGGCTCGGGGTGAGTTCCAGGCTCCGGGCTCCATGCTCCGGGGTCAAGGCTCAAGACTCCAGACTCCAGGATCCATGCTTCAAGCTCTGCAATCCAGGCGAAAGGCTCCATGCTCGGAGTCAGTTCAAGGCTCCAGGCTCCATGCGTCAGGCTCCGGGCTCAGTTTCAGTTCCAGGCTCCGGGCTCCCGCTCAAGGCTCCAGGCTCCGGGCTCCAGGCTCTGGGCATGGGGTCAGTTCCAAGTTCCGGTCTTTTAGGCTCCACATTTAAGGCTAGGGGTTAGCTCCACGCTAATGGCTCAGTTTTCCAGGCTCGTTGCTACGCGTACCAGGCTCCAGGCTACTGGCACCGGGCTGAAGGCTCAAAGCTCAAGGTTCCAGGCTCGGGGTAAGTTCCTTGCTCCGGGCTCAAGCCTCCAAGCTTAAGGCTTGGGGTCAGTTCCACGCTCTTGGCTCCAGGCTCCAGGCTCCACGCTCAAGTATGCATGGTTCAAGCTCTTGGCTTCGGGCTCGGGGTCAGTTCCAGGCTCAAGGCTCCAGGCTCCGATCTCCAGGCTTCGCTTTCCAGGCTCCGGGCTGCTGGCTATGGGCTCCAGGCTCCGTGTTGCGGGCTTAAGGCTCCTGGCTCCTGGCTCCTGGCTCCAGGCTCCAGGCTCCAGGCTCCGGGCAAGCGGATAGGTTCCAAGTTCCGGTCTCCCGGCTTCAGGCTCCAGGCTTCTGGCTCGGGGTAAGTTCAATGCTTGGGGTTTCACGCCCAGGGCTCCAGGCTCCCGGAACGAGGTTTTTTCCAGGCTCCGGGCTCCTGGCTTTGAGCTTGGGGTCTTCTTCCAGGCTCTAGGCTCCATGCTCATGTCTCCAGGCTCCAAGCTCCAGGCTCAAGGCTCCAGACTCTGGGCTAAAAGCTCCAGGCTCTGGCCTCGGGATCAGTTCAAGGCTCCGGGCACCAGGACCCAGGTTTTGAGTTCAGGGTGTGTTCAATGCTCTGGCCTGTGGGCTCCAGACTCCAGGCTCCGGGCATTGGGTCAGGTCCAAGTTCCGGTCTCCAGGCTTAAGGCTCCAGAATTCGGGCTCGGGCTAAGTTCCATGCTCGGGGTTTCATGCCCTGGGCTCCAGGCTCTGGGACCAGGTCATTTCCACGCTTCGGGTTTCAAGAATCCAGGCTCCGAACTCGGAGCCAGTTCCAGGCTCCAGGCTCGTGGCTCCAGGCTCCAGGCTCCAGCCTCCAGGCTCCAGGCTCCAGGCTCCAGGCTCCAGGCTTCAGGCTCCAGGCTCCGGGCTCCGGGCTCCAGGCTCCAGGCTCCTGTCTCCCGGCTCCCGGCTCCAGGTCCAGGCTTGGGGTAAGTTCCAGGGTTCCAGGGCTCTTGGATCAGGGTCAGTTTTTTTTTTCCGGGCTCCAGTTTGCAGGCTTCAGGCTCTGGGCTCCAGGCTCACTGCTCATGGCTCATGGCTCCAAGCTCCAGGCTCCAGGGTCTTGGTCAGTTGCAGACTCCGTGCTCCAGGCTATCGGCTCAAAACTCTAGGCTCGGGATAAGTTCCAGGCTCCGGGCTAAAGTATCCAGGCTCCGCACTCCTGGCTCCTGGTTCCAGGCACAGGGCTCCGGGCTTGGTCTCTGTTTCCATGCTCCGAGCTCCAAGCTCCATCCTCAAGGCTTGGGGTCAGTTTCAGGCACTGCGAATCGGGCTCTAGGTTCCAGGCTCCATGACCCAAACTTAAGGTCAAGGCTCCAGGTTCCTTGCTGGGGGTCATTTCCAGGCTCCAGGCTCCTTCCTTAAGGGATCAAGGCTTTGGGCTCGGAGTATGTTCGTGGCTCTGGGCTCAAAGTTTTAGGCTCCTTATTTCGGGCTCAGTTCAAGGCTACAGGCTCTATGCTCCAGGCTCATGACTACGCGTTCCAGGCTACAGGCACCTGGCTCCAGCCTCGGGGTCAGTTCCATGCTCCGGGCTCAAGACTCAAGGCTCAAGGCTCTTGGTCAGTTCATGGCTCCAGTCACCAGGTTCTAGACTCCAGGCTCAAGGCTCCATAATTCAAGCTCTGAGCTCTAGGCTATAGGCTCCAGGGTCGGTGTCAGTTCCAGGCTCCGGGCTCCATGCTTCAGGCTCCAGGCTCAAGGCTCTGGGCTCAGTGTCAGTTCTAGGCTCCGTGCTCCCCCCTCAAGGCTCCAGGCTCCAGACTCCAGACTCCAGGCTCAAGGGTCCAGAATTCTTCCTCGGGGTAAGTTCCATGCTTGGGGTTTCACGCCCAGGGCTCCTGGCTTTGGGCTTGGGGTCTTCTTCCATGCTTTTGGCTCCATGCTCATGGCTCCAGGCTCCAAGCTCCAGGCTCAAGGCTCCAGGCTCCAGGTTCAAAGCTCCAGGCTCAAAGCTCCAGGCTCTGTGCTCGGGATCAGTTCAAGGCTCCGGGCACCAGGACCCAGGTTTCGGGTTCAGGGTGTATTCCATGCTCTGGCCTGTGGGCTCCAGACTCCAGGCTCCGGGCATTGGGTCAGGTCCAAGTTCCGGTCTCCAGGCTTAAGGCTCCACGCCCTGGGCTCCAGGCTCTTGGAACGGGGTCATTTCCACGCTCCAGAATCAAGGCTTCGGACTCGGAGTCAGTTCCAGGCTCCGGGCTCGTGGCTCAAGGCTCACAGCTCCATGCTCACGGCTCAATGCTCCGAGCTCCAGGCTCCAGTCTCCAGGCTCACAGCTCCATGCTGACGGCTCAATGCTCCGAGCTCAGAGCTCCAGGCTCCAGGCTCGGGGTCAGTTCCAGTCTCCGGGCTTCTGGGTCCTGACTCAAGGTTCCGTGCTCGGAGTCAGTTCCAGTCTCCGGACTCCAGGCTCCAGGCACAGGGTCATTTCCAGACCCCTGGCTCAAGACTCCAGGCTCTTGACTCGGGGTCAGTACAAGGCTTTGGGCTCACAGCTCCAGGGTCACGGCTCCATGCTCACGGATCCATTCGCCGGACCCCAGGTTCCGAGCTCAAGGTTCTGTGCTCGGGGTCAGTTCCAGGCTCCGTGCTCCAAGGTCCGGACTTAAGGTCAGTTCCAGGCTCTATGCGCCAGGCTCCAAGCTCACGGCTCCCTGCTACGGGCTCCAGGCTTTGGGTAAGTTCCAGGGTTCGGGCTCAAGGCTCAGGGATCAAGGATCAATGTTCATGGTCAAGTTCAAGGCTCCGGGTTCTTTCCTCCGGGCTCGGGGTCACTTCGAGTATCTTGGTTCTGGGCTCCAGTCTTTAAGGTCTGGGCTCTAGATTCCGTGCACAAGGCTCCAGGCTCCCCGCTCCAGACTCATGGCTCAAAGCTCCAGGGTCTTGGTCAGTTGCAGACTCTGTGCTCCAGGCTACCGGCTCAAGACTCTAGGCTCGGAATCAGTTCCAGGCTTCGGGCTAAAGGATCCAGGCTCCGCACTCCTGGCTCCTGGTTCAAGGCACAGGGCTCCGGGCTTGGTGTCTGTTCCATGCTCCGGGCTCCAAGCTCCAGCCTCTAGGCTCGGGGTCAGGTTCAGGCACTGCGCATCGGGCTCCAGGCTCCAGGCTCCATGACCCAAACTTAGGGTCAAGGCTCCAGGTTCCTTGCTGAGGGTTATTTGCAGGCTCCAGGCTCCAGGCTCCAGGCTCCAGGCTCCAGGCTCTGGGCTCCAGGAATTGGGCTCTGGGTCTTCTTCCAGGCTCTTGGCTCCAGGCTCCAGGCTCATGGCTAAAGGCTCCCGGCTCCCGGCTCAACGCTCCAGGCTTTGGGCTCGCGATCAGTTCCCAGTTTATTCCATGATCTGGGCTTTGGGCTCAGGGCTCCAGGCTTCAGGCTCAGGGTAAATTCCATGCCGGGGTTTCAACCCTGGGCTCCAGGCTCCAGGCACGTTATTTGAACGCTCCGGGCTGCAGAATCCAGATTCCAGGCTCCAGACTCCAGGCTCCAGGCTCCAGGCTGCAGGCTCAAGGCTCCATGCTCACAGCTCAATTTTCCGAGCTCCAGGCTCCAGGGATTAGATCCAGTCTATTGGCTCAAGGCTTCTGGCTCGGGGTCAGTTCCAGGCTCCGGGATCCAGGCTCATTTCTCGTGGTCAGCTCCAAGCTCCGGGCTCATGGCTCCAGGCACGGGGTCAGTTTGAGGATCTGGGCTCCGAGCTCCACTGCTTAAGCTCGTGTCTCTAAGCTCCGCGCTCCAGGCTCCGCCCTCCAGACTCAAGGCTCCAGGTTATTTGGAAGTGGCAGGCTCTGTTCTTTAGGTTAACGGCTCCAGACTGCGTGCTCGGGTTCAGGCTCGGGGCTACGGGCTCCGGACTCCATGCTCCGGGCTCCGTGTTCCGGGCTCCAGTCTCCGGGCTCCATGTTTTGGGTCATTTCCAGGCTACGGGCTACGGGCACCGGTCTCGTGTTCAGTTCAAGGCTCAAGGCTCCGGGATCCTAGCGCTGGACTAAAGGCTACAGGCTCACCACAATGCCAAGACCTCTCGATTTTCCTGGTTTTCTGAGTAGAAGAGGCAAAAATGTCATTTTTGAGCGTTTCAGACGATAAGAAGCTTTTTCGGTCACTTTGAGACAAGGAATTTTTTTTTCTCAAGCAAAACGTCATGAACTGATAAGACTTTGACAAAAAAGCCATAAGACACTTATTTCTTACTTGTTTTTAGTGTTTTCATGCTTTTCTAAGTAGAAGAGGCAAAAATGTCATTTTTGAACGTTTCATGCGAAAAGAAGCTGTTTTGGTCACTTTGAGACAAAAATGTTTTTTTCTCAAGCAAAACATCATGAACTGATAAGACTTTGACTTAAAAGCCATAAACACTTAATTCTGTCTTGTTTTTAGTGGTTTCATTCTTTTCTAGGTAGAAGAGGCAAAAATTTCATTTTTGAGCGTTTCATGCGAAAAGAAGCTGTTTTGGTCACTTTGAGACAAAAATGTTTTTTTTCAAACAGAACTTTCATGATTTGAGAAGACTTTTTAGAAACTGCAATAATACACTTATTTCTGACTTGTTTTTAGTGTTTTCATGCTTTTCTGAGTAGAAGAGGCAAAAATGTCATTTTTGAGCGTTTCAGACGAAAAGAAGTTTTTTTTGTCACGTTGTGACAAGCATGTTTTTTCCTCAAGAAAAACTTCATGAACTGATAAGACTTTGACAAAATAGCCATAAAACACTTATTCTGACTAGTTTTTAGTGTTTTCATGCTTTTCTAGGTAGAAGAGGCAAAAAATGTCATTTTTGAGCGTTTCATGCGAAAAGAAGCTGTTTTTGGTCACTTTGAGACAAAGGATGTTTTTTTTCAAACAGAACTTCATGATTTGAGAAGACTTTTTAGAAACTGCAATAATACACTTGTTTCTGACTTGTTTTAGTGTTTTCATGCTTTTCTGAGTAGAAGAGGCAAAAATGTCATTTTTGAGCGTTTCAGACGAAAAGAAGTTGTTTTTGTCACGTTGTGACAGCATGCTTTTTTTCTCAAGAAAAACTTCATGAACTGATAAGACTAGTTTTTAGTGTTTTCATGCTTTTCTTACTATATTGGCAAAAATGTAATTTATACCGTTTCACGCAAGCAGAAGCTGATTTGGTCACTTTTGAGACAAGGATTTTTTGTCTCAAGCAGAACGTAAAGCTTCACACTTAGTTCTGGCATTTGTCAAACCGCCCCATGGAGATGGAATGCTGCCTTACATTGCAACCACACTCTAGTTGAAGAACTCTGTCCATGGTCCTGATTCTTTGTCTTTCTTTCTCTCTTGCTCTCTCTCTCTCTCTCTCCCTCTTCCCTCCAACCCCTAAAGCTTCACACTGGCCAGCATGGACGAGGAAGAGCACCGGGAAATGTCGCACTTACCCTTGTCAGGGTTAGACCGGGACGGCTGGTCGACGGTGTAGACTCTGTCTTTTTTCCAGCCCGTGTGGGACATTGTATTTTTCCAGAGACAGAACACCGGTCAAGTCTAACACCTTTTTTTTTTTTTTTTTTTTTTTTTTTTTTTTTAACCTCCGGGGCTTCTCCTCAACTTTAGCCGGAATCCTAACCTTGTTCCAGTTCTTAATCTTTTCCCCTCTCTCCCCCTCTCTTCTCTCCAGCCCCCTTAAAGCTGCTCACTGAGTTGTGGAACTTTTTCAAACTCCCCCAGTGGGCCCCACATCACAGCCTCACACTCGAGGAAGAACTCTCGCTCTGGTCCTGGTCCCCCCCCCTCCCCTTTTTCTTCCAGCCACCTTGAAGCTGCACATTGGCATGCGCTGAGGAGGAAGAACATCGGGAAATGTCGTGCTGACCCGGGTCAGGATTAGGCCGGGACGGCCGGCGGACCGTGTGGACTCTGTCTTTTTCCAGGCCTTTTGGGACTTTGCTATTTTTCCAGGCCTTTGTGGGAATCTGTTATGTTTTTCAAAGACAGAACGCCGGTTAGCTGATCCCCTTTTTAACCTCCGGTGCTTTTCTCATCTGGAGCTGGATAACGGTAAAACTCGAACCGTATGTGGGACCAGGGCCGGACTGAGACTCATTTTCAGCCCTGGTGTTTCGTACCTCAGACCGGCCCACTTTAGATCACGAACAATTATTATTAAAATCATGGAATTATAACATTACATGTTAGGTCTACACACTGTTCTGCAAAGCCTTGTAATTCAGTGTATTTTCTAAAATATTTCCAATTCAGCCAATTCAGCACAAGTAAAGGTTACTTCACAATGGGGATTATTTCACAGTGAGTGCACATCGACATCTCCAACATTATTATTCCTCACAACACAACAATAACAGAATCTTTATTTTGTTTTATAAGTGTTAACATTTTTCAAAACTTTAAAATGTTTGAAATGAAATAAAAGAATATATAAAAAATATTAAATAAAAAAATAATTTTAAAAATAAAGCTTGCTGCACTTTCTAATAACGCTATCATTTTTGTATCCTTTTGCAACAAAGATTTCCATCCCAACTTACCTTCGGTTTGTTCCATCTTTGCTATTGAAAACTTTTGATATAGTGATATAAGGGGTTTGACGAGGATGATAACAAAAAAATGTATGGTATATCCCATGACTGAGGGTGAGCAAAATAATCAAAGCTAACAACAGACTCATCTTCATCTGTCTCATTTCTGATTAGTGGTTCAGGGTTTTGCTGCTGAGGCTGTTCCTCTGTCATCAGTAGACTCTGCTCCCCTTTCACTTTCCTTCAGTTTCCCTAGATTCGCCTGCACCTGTATCACAGTAAAAAATAATATCTACAGACATTTTGACTTACCTAACCAATAAGATAGTACATTAGCAAAATATGCAGGCTTATTTGATATTACTTTATGCTATTGCCTTTCAATTGTGGGCTTTGTGTATTTACTGGTCTCACTTTTAATGATGAAAAATAAATAGGTCAGGACTATCGTTGGGTATAGAAAGTGGTTTTACTGGAACTAATCCTTGTTCACACAGTCTGTTCCAACAGCTCACCTTTTCCTTCCATAGTGACAGGAGCAATCCCCTAGCTCTACTTCTGACACTAAATCACATTTTAAAAATGGTCATAATTCTCAGCACAAATCTCCTATTTTGCAAAGCCTTGGTGTCAGTTTCATTCATGTAGTGCTGAATCATCTAGCCATCTCAGAGCACCTTTCATACTGAACAGGCCTACACCATACTCTCCATTGTAGTCTATTTACTCTAATAATCTTCAGTCTATGAGCAGTCCTTCCGGCCCCACTCTGGACTTGTGGGCTCATGGCTGGTGACTGCTGCTGGATCTGCTTTCTGACTCTGAGGAGCTACAGACAAAGTTTCCCAGTTATGTGGCATCACATCATAGTATTATTTAAATTGCATAACGTTATGTTACACGCCACAATGCCACACAATTCATTGACTCGATAATTAACTAGCTTGAAAGGTGGTTTACCCCGTTTCATCGTCCTCATTTGTTGTTTCCAACCGGGAGGTCATTTTTGTGAAAAAGTTGCTGATTTTGGCACATTTGGCTGCGTTTGCTTCCAGAGTTTTCCTCTTTTTAATTCTTGCCTTTTTCTGCATCACCCTTGCTCTTTCTATTATCCATGTTTCAAACAGCAAACACAGCTGACCACCGATATAGCCAACAGAGCAGAGATCATATATGCTCCACAGCTACAGAATAGAGCTACTAACTGTATGCAAGGACATAGGTGCATCTGCTTGCTAGTAGAGGGAGTGGTGGCCCAAGAACAGCAGTTGCAGTTACGTGATAAAACCCAGTGCTATGACACCCACCGCAAAAAAAAAAAAAAAAAAAAAAAAAAAATATTATATATATATATATATATGTATATTTATTATATATATATATATATATATTTATTATATATATATATATATATATATTAATATAGATATATATATATATATATATATATATATATACTATATATACATACATATATATTTGAAGTGAACTCCGGCCCTCACAGACTAATATTATACTGGCTCATCGGGAATTGTCCCGGTCCTCCCGATTAGCCGGACCGGGCCTGTGTGGGACTTTGTTATGTTTTTTTCCAGACAGAACCCCTTTAAGCCTAACCCCTTTTGACCTCTGGTGCTATTCTCACGTGGAGATTGATAACGGTAAAACTCAAACGTCTGTGGCCATTTTTCAGAACTCTGCTCCTCCTTGTCTGACTCTTTTTTTCTGTCTCTCTCCCACTCTTTCCTCCAGCCACCTTAAAGCTGCACACTGACTTCTGGCAATTTTCAAACCGTCCCGTGGAGACGGAATGCTGCCCCAAATGCAGCTTCACAGTGGGGGCTGAACTCTGGCCCTCTTTGCCTGTCTTCGGTGTGACTCGGGCTTCTACAAACTGATTGCACTTGCTGTATTTATCGTTTTTAAATGTATTGTAATGGTATTTTGTTGTGTTTTAATGGTATTGAATTGTATTTTATTTGTGCTGTTTATTTATGCTTTGCACTGTAAAGAACTTTTTAACTGTGTCTGTGAACAGTGCTCTTTCAATAAAATGTATTGACTATTTTGCCTACTTACTGTCTGACTTGTTTTTTCCCCCTCTCTCCCCCTTTCTTCATCAGCCACCTTAAGCTTCACACTGGGACTAAACATCACATCCTCTGGCCCGGTTAGGGTTAGGGCTGAGGCCAGGGACAGGGTTGGGGCTCTGGTCTAGGGCTAAGTTCCAGGGTTCAGGTTAGGGCTGAGGCAGGGGTCAGGGTAAGGGCGCCAAGCTCGGGCTCAGTTACAGGCTCCATGCTCCATGCTCCAGGCTCTAGGCTCCGGGCTCTAGGCTCCGGGTTCTGGGACCCGGGCTCCAGGCTCCAGGCTCCAAGCTCCAGGCTCCAGGCTCCAGGCTCCAGGCTCCAGGCTCCAGGCTCCAGGCTCCAGGCTCCAGGCTCCGCGTTCCTTGCTCCGGGCTCGGGGTCAGTTTCAAGCTTCGGCTCAAGGTCCAGGCTCCGGGCTCCGGGCTCCGGGCTCCGGGCTCCCAGCTCCCAGCTCCCAGCTTTAGGTCTTTTCAAGGCTACGAGCTCCAGGCAAAGGCTCCAGACTCAAGGATTGGGGTCAGTCAAGGCTCCGGGCTCAAGGCTCCAGACTCAGGCTCCAGGCCCAGGCTCCATGCTCCAGGCTCCAGGGGCGGGTTCATTCCATGCTCCGGGATCAAGGCTCCAGGCTCAAAGTTTGTGTTCGGGGTCAGTTCCAAGCTCTGGGCACCGTGCTTCAGGCTCCAGATTCAAGACTCCATGCTCCATGCTCAGGGCGCCGGGCTCCAGGCTCCAGGCTCCAAGCTCCGGGCTCCTGTCTCCATGCTCCAAGCTCCGGGCTCCTGTTTCTGGGCTCCGGGCTCCGGGCTCCGGGATCCGGGCTAGGGCTCGGGCTCCAGGGCTCTATGGCTCCAGGCTCCGGGATCCGGGCTCAAGGCTCAAGGCTTCAGGCTCCAGGCTCAGGGTTAGTTCCAGTCTCCGGGCTCCAGGTTTCAGTCTCAGGGTCAGTTCCAGGCTTCGTACTCTATGCTCCATGCTCAAGGCACTGGATTACAGCCTCCTATGTCTAGGCTCCGCAATCAAGGCTCCAGGCTCCAGGCTCAAGTCACAGGGTCATTTCTAGGCTCCGGTCTCCAAGGTCCGGACGTGTGGTCAGTTCTAGCCTCCGGGCTCCAGGCTCCTGGTTCTGGGCTCAGGGCTCCAGGCTCAGTGTCAATTCCAGGCGCCGGGCTCCAGGCTCGGGGCTCCAGGCTCCAAGCTTCAAGTTCCAGGCTCAAGGCTACATGCTCCAGGCTCCAGGCTCCGGGCATGGGGTGGGTTCAAAGTTCTGGGATCCAGGCTTCAGGCTCCAGGCTCCAGGTTTGGGGTAAGTTTTCGGCTCCGGGTACCACGCCCTGGGCTCAAGACTCCGGGCACGGGGTTATTTCCAGTCTCCGGGCTCCATGCTCCCAGCTCAAAGCTTCCAGCTCAAAGCTCACGGCTCCGGGTTCGGGATCAGTTCCAGGCTCCGGGTTCCAGGCCCCAGGTTCCGGGGTCAGTTCCAAGCTCGAAGCTCCTGGCTCAAGGCTCCGCAATCAAGGATTCAGGCTCTGGGCTAAGGGTCAGCTCCAGGCTCCGGGCTCCGGGTCCGGGCTCCGGGCTCCGGGCTCGGGCTCCGGGCTCCGGGGCTCAAGGCTCCATTCTCGGGTTCAGTTCCAGTCTCGAGGTTCCTTGCCGAGGCTCCGGGCTCCAAGCTTTGGGCTCAGGTTCTTCTTCCAGGCTCCAGACTCCAGGCTGCATGTTCCAGGCTCCAAGCTCCAGACTCCGTGCAGGCTATGGGCTCGTGATGAGTTCAAGGCTCCGGCCTCCAGGCTCCAGGATTAAGATTCCGGGGTTAAGTTCCAGTCTCAAGGCTCCAGGCTCCAGGCTCAGGCTCTAGGCTCCAGGCTCCAGGCTCCAGGCTCATTTTCAGTTCGAGGCTCCGGGCTCTAGGCTCTAGGGTCGGGTTCGGCGTCAGTTCCAGGCTCTGGGCTCCAGGTTCCGGTTCCAGGCTCCAGGCTCCAGTCTCCAGGCTCATCGATCCAGTATCCGGGCTACGAGGTTCGGGCTCAGTCTCAAGGCTCCAGTCTTCGGTTCAGTTCAAGGCTCCAGGCTCCAGGCTCCAAGTTCAGGGCCTCAGGCTCCAGACTCCAGGCTCCAGGCTCCAGGCTCCAGGCTAAAGGCTCAAGGCTCAAGGCTCAAGGCTCAAGGCTCCAGGCTCTGGGCATGGAGTCAGTTCTAAGTTCCGGTCTACCGCCATTCAGGCGCCAGGCTTCTGGCTCGGGGTAAGTTCTATGCTTGGGGTTCCACACCCAGGGCTCCAGGCTCCAGGCACGGGTTTTTTTCCAGGCTCTGGGCTCCAGGCTTTGGGCTAGGGGTCTTCTTCCAGGCTCTCGGCTCCAGGTTCAAGGCTCCAGTCCCTTGGCTTCAAGATCAGTTCCAGACTCCGGTCTCTAGGACCCAGGTTTCGGGTTCGGGGTTTATTCCATGCTCTGGCCTTCAGACTTCAGGCCTCCCAGGCTTCGGGCTCGGACTAAGTTCCATGCTTGGGGATCCACGCCCCTGGCTCCAGGCTCTGAGAACGGAGTCATTTCCCACCTCGGGCTCCAGAATCCAGGTTCAAGGCTCTACCCTCGAGGTTCAGTTCCAGGTTCCGGACTCCAGGCTAAAGGCTCACGGATCCATGCTCACGGCTCAATGCTTCGAGCTCCAGGCTCCAGGATCCAGGCTCCAGGCTCCAGGCTCCAGGCTCGGGTTCAGTTCAAGTCTCGGGGCTGCAGGGTCCTGGCTCAAGGTTTTTTGCTCGGGGTCAGTTCCAGGCTCGGGGCACAGGGTCATTTCCAGGCTCCGGACTCAAGACTCCAGGCTCCAGGCTCTTGACTCGGGTCAGCTTGGGGCTCCCGGCTCCAGGCTCTGCGCTCCACGCTCCATGTTCAGGGTCTCCGGGCTCGGGGTCATTTCTTGGCTCCGGGCTACAAGGTCTGGACTTAAGGTCAGTCTCCAGGCTCTATGCTCCAGGCTCAAAGCTCACGGCTCCATGCTACGGGATCCAGGCTTGGGGTAAGTTCCAGGGTTCGGGTTCCAGGCTCAGGGATCAAGGCTCAATGTTCATGGTCAGTTCAAGGCTCCGGGTCTTTTTCTCCGGGCTCGGGGTCACTTCGAGTATCTCGGTTCCGGTTTCCAGTCTTAAAGGTCTGGGCTCTTGATTCCGCGCACTAGGGTCAAGGCTCCAGGCTCCAGGCTCATGGCTACATGCTCAGGCTCAAGGCGGCAAGGCTCCAGGGTCTTGGTCAGTTGCAGGCTCCGTGCTCCAGGCTACCGGCTCCAGACTCCAGGCTCGGTAACCGTTTCAGGCTCCAGGCTAAAGGATCCAGGCTCCGCGCTTCAGGCTCCTGGTTCCAGGCACAGGGCTCCGGGCTTGGGGTCAGTTCCATGCTCCGGGCTCCAGGCTCAAGCCTCTAGGCTCGGGGTCAGTTTCAGGCACCGCGCATCGGGCTCCAGGCTCTGTGCCCAAACACCAGGTCAGGTAATTTCCAGGCTGTGGGCTCTGGGTTCAAGGCCCAGGCCTCTAGGCTCAATGCTCAGTGTCAGTTCCAGGCTTTGGGCTCCAGGTTCTGCGCTCCAGGCTCAAGGCTCCAAGCTCCAGGCTCCATGCTCCATGCTCCAGGCTTTTGGTCAGTTAAGGGCTCCAGGCTCCAAACTCAGGCTCCATGCTCCATGATCGGGCTTGGGGTCAGTTAAGGGTTCCAGGCTCCAGGCTCCAGGCTCCAGACTCCAGGCTCAAGGCTCCAGGCTCCCGGGGATCCAGGCTCTGTGATCCATTCCCCGGTTTCAAGAATCCGGGCTAGGGTTAAGTTCCAGGCTCCGGGCTCAGGGCTCAAGCCTCCTTTCTCCAGGCGTCAGATTCCGGGCTCCCTCCTCAAGGCTCATGGCTACGCGGTCAATGCTCCGGGCTCCAGGCTTTTGGCTTTGGAGGCAGTTCCATTCTACGGTACAAGTCTTCAGGTCAGGTTAGGCACTGGGTCAGTTTCAGGCTCGGGCTCAAGGCTCCGGGTCCAGGTTCCAGGTCGTTGCACCAGGCTCCAGGTTCCAGAACAGCGCTCCAGGATCCGGAATCGGGTACGTTCGAGGCTCTGGGATCAAGGCTCTGAGATCAGGGTCAGTTTGTTGCTCCGGGCTCCAGTTTTCAGGCTCCAGGTTCAAGGCTCCAGGCTCCAGGCTCCGGGATCCAGGCTCTGCGCTCCATTCTCCGGTTTCAAGAATCCGGGCTAGGGTTAACTTCCAGGCTCCGGGTCAGGGTTTAGCCTCCTGTCTCTAGGCTTCAGATTCTGGGCTCCCTGCTCAAGGCTCATGGCTCCGTGGTCAAGGCTCCGGGCTCCAGGGTTTGGGCTTTGGGGCAGTTCCGTTCTCTGGGTACCAGGCTTCAGGCTCCAGGCTCCAGGCTCCAGGCTCCGGGCTCTGGGTCAGTTCCAGGCTCCGGGCTCAAGGCTCCTGGCTCCAGGCTCCAGGTTCTGTGCACCAGGCTCCAGGTTCCAGACACCAAGCTCCAGGATCCGGGATCGGGGTCTGTTCGAGGCTCTGGGCTCAAGGCTCTGGGATCAGGGTCAGTTTGTTGCTCCGGGCTCCAGTTTGCAGGCTCCAGGCTCAAGGCTGCAGGCTCCGGGATCCAGGCTCTGCGCTCCATTCTCCGGTTTCAAGAATCCGGGCTAGGGTTAAGTTCCAGGCTCCGGGCTCAGGGCTCAAGCCTCCTTTCTCCAGGCTTCAGAATCCGGGCTCCCTGCTCAAGGCTCATTGCTCCACGGTCAAGGCTCCGGGCTCCAGGCTTTTGGCTTTGGGGCAGTTCCATTCTCCGGGTACCAGGCTTCATTCCCAGGCTTCAGGCTCTTCGTCAGTTCCAGGCTCCGGGCTCCAGGCTCCAGGTTCCGAGCACAAGGCTCCAGGTTCCAGACACCGCGCTCCAGGATCCGGGATCGGGGTCAGTTCGATGCTCTGGGCTCAAGGGTCTGGGTATCAGGGTCAGTGTGTTGCTCCGGGCTCATGTTTGCAGGCTCCAGGCTCAAGGCTCAAGGCTCAAGGCTCCAGGCCCAGGCTCCGCGTTCCTTCCTCCGGGATCCAGGCTTTGGGCTCGGAGTATGTTCGTGGCTCCGGGTTCAAAGTTTTAGGCTCCATATTTTGGGCACAGTTTCAGGCTACAGGTTCTATTCTCCAGGTTCCTGACTACGCGTTCCAGGCTAATGACACCATACTCCAGGCTCAAGGCTCCGGTCTCCAGGCTCCAGCCTCGGGGTCACTTCCATTCTCATGACTCAAGACTCCAGGCTCAAGGCTCAGGGTCAGTTCATGCTCCAGTCACCAGGCTCTAGACTCCACGCTCAAGGCTACATGCTTCATGCTCTTGGCTCCAGGCTATAGGCTCCAGGGTCGGGGTCAGTTCCAGGCTCCAGTCTCCATGCTTCAGTCTCTGGGCTCAAGGCTCTGGCTCAGTGTCAGTTCCAGGCTCCGTGCTCCCCCTCAAGGCTCCAGGCTCTGGGCTCCAGGCTCTTGGCATGGGGTCAGTTCCAAGATCTGGTCTCCAGGTTTAAGGCTCCACTTTTCGGGCTCGAGGTCAGTTCCAGGCTACAGGCTCCATAGTCCAGGTTCGTTGCTACACGTTCCAGGCTTAAGGCTCCAGGCTTAAGTCTCCAAGCTCAAGGCTCCAGGCTCAGGGTAAGTTCCATGTTCCAGGGTAAAGGCTCCAAACTCAAGGCTCGGGGTCAATTCCAGGCTAAAGTCACCGGGCTCAAGGCTCTGGGATCCAGGCTAGAGGCGCTATGCTTCAAGCTCTTGGCTCCAGGCTCCAGGCTCCAGGGTCGGGGTCAGTTCCAGGCTCCAGGCTCCATGCTCCGGGGTCAGGGCTCAAGACTCCAGACTCCAGGATCCATGCTCCAGGCTCAAGGCTCAAGGCTCCAGGCTCCTCTCTCCAGGATCCATGCTTCAAGCTCTGGGATCCAGGCAAAAGGCTCCATGCTCAGGGTCAGTTCAAGGCTCCAGGCTCCATGCTTCAGGCTCCGGGCTCAGTGTCAGTTCCAGGCTCCGGGCTCCCGCTCAAGGCTCCAGGCTCCGGGTTCCAGGCTCTGGGCATGGGGTCAGTACCAAGTTCCGGTCTCCAGCTTTAGGCTCCACATTTCAGGCTAGGGGTTAATGGCTCAATTTTCCAGTCTTCTTGCTACGCGTACCAGGCTCCAGGCTACTGGCACTAGGCTGAAGGTTCAAAGCTCAAGGCTCCAGGCTCGGGGTAAGTTCCTTTCTCCAGGCTCAAGCCTCCAAGCTCAAGGCTTGGGGTCAGTTCCACGGTCTAGGCTCCAGGCTCCAGGCTCCACGCTCAAGTCTGCATGGTTCAAGCTCATGGCTCCGGGCTCGGGGTCAGTTCCAGGCCCAAGGCTCCAGGCTCCGCTCTCCAGGCTTCGCTCTCCAGGCTCCGGGCTGCAGGCTATTGGCTCCAGGCTCCGTGTTGCGGGCTTAAGGCTCCAGGCTCCAGGCTCCAGGCTCCAGGCTCCAGGCTCCAGGCTCCAGGCTCCTCCAGGCTCCAGGCTCCGGGCAAGGGGATAGGTTCCAAGTTCCGGTCTCCCGGCTTCAGGCTCCAGGCTTCTGGCTCGGGGTAAGTTCAGTGCTTGGGGTTTCACGCCCAGGGCTCCAGGCTCCCGGAACGAGGTTTTTTCCAGGCTCTGGGCTCCTGGCTTTGAGCTTGGGGTCTTCTTCCAGGCTCTAGGCTCCATTCATGTCTCCAGGCTCCAAGCTACAGGCTCAAGGCTCCAGGCTCTTGGCTAAAAGCTCCAGGCTCTGGGCTCGGGATCAGTTCAAGGCTCCGGGAACCAGGACCCAGGTTTTGAGTTCAGGGTGTGTTCAATGCTCTGGCCTTGGGCTCCAGACTTCAGGCTCTGGGCATTGGGTCAGGTCCAAGTTCCGGTCTCCAGGCTTAAGGCTCCAGGCTTCGGGCTCGGGCTAAGTTCCATGCTCGGGGTTTCATGCCCTGGGCTCCAGGCTCTGGGACCAGGTCATTTCCACGCTTCGGGCTCAAGAATCAGGGCTCCGAACTCGGAGTCAGTTCCAGGCTCCAGGCTCGTGGCTCCAGGCTCAAAGCTCCATGCTCACGGCTCAATGCTCTGAGCTCCAGGCTCAAGGCTTGGGGTAAGTTCCAGGGTTCCAGGGCTCTGGGTTCAAGGCTCTTGGATCAGGGTCAGTTTTTTTCTCCAGGCTCCAGTTTGCAGGCTCCAGGCTCCGGGCTCCAGGCTCACGGCTCAAGGTTGCAGGCTCACGGCTCCAAGCTCCAGGCTCTAGGCCCCAGGCTCAAGGCTTCAGGCTCCAGGCTCCAGGCTCCAGGCTCCTTCCTAAGGGATCAAGGCTTTGGGCTCAGAGTATGTTCGTGGCTCCGGGCTCAAATTTTTAGGCACCTTATTTCTGGCTCAGTTCAAGGCTACAGGGTCTATGCTCCAGGCTCTATGCTCCAGGCTCGTGACTACGCGTTCCAGGCTACAGGCACCTGGCTCCAGGCTCAAGGCTCCGTGCTCCAGACTCCAGCCTCAGGGTCAGTTCCATACTCCGGGCTAGAGACTCAAGACTCAAGGCTCTGGGTCAGTTCATGGTTCCAGTCACCAGGCTCTAGACTCCAGGCTCAAGGCTCCATACTTAAATCTCTTAGCTCTAGGTTAGGCCCCAGGGTCGGTGTCAGTTCCAGGCTCCGTGCTCCATGCTTCAGGCTCCGGGCTCAAGGCTCTGGGCTCAGTGTCAGTTCCAGGCTCCAGGCTCCAGGCTCCAGGCTCCAGGCTCCAGCCTCCAGGCTCCAGGCTTCTTGCTTTGGGTAAGTTCCATGCTTTGGGGTTTCATGCCCAGGACTCCAGGCTCCTGGCTATGGGCTTGGGGTCTTCTTCCAGCTCTTGGCTCCATGCTCATGGCTCCAGGCTCCAAGCTCCAGGCTCAAGGCTCCAGGCTCCAGGTTGAAAGCGCCAGGCTCTGGGAACAGGGTCATTTCCACGCTCAGGGCTCCAGAATCAAGGCTTTGGACTCGGAGTCAGTTCAAGGCTCCGGGCTCCAGGCTCCTGGCTCCAGTCTCCAGGCTCACAGCTCCATGCTCACGGCTCAATGCTCGGAGCTCCAAGCTCCGGGCTCCAGGCTCGGGGTCAGTTCCAGTCTCCGGGCTTCTGGGTCCTGACTCAAGGTTCTGTGCTCGGAGTCAGTTCCAGTCCTCCGTACCCCAGGCTCCAGGCACAGGGTCATTTCCAGGCTCCTGGCTCAAGACTCCAAGCTCACGGCTCTTGACTCAGGGTCAGTACAAGGCTTTGGGCTCACAGCTCCAGGGTCACGGCTCCATGCTCACGGATCCATGCTCTGGACCCCAGGTTCCGAGCTCAAGGTTCTGTTTTCGGGGTCAGTTCCAGGCTCTTTGCGCCAGGCTCCAATCTCACGGCTCCATGCTACGGGCTCCAGGCTTGGGGTAAGTTCCAGGGTTCGGGCTCCAGGCTCAGGGATCAAGGATCAATGTTCATGGTCAATTCAAGGCTCCGGGTTCTTTCCTCCGGGCTCGGGGTCACTTCGAGAATCTTGGTTCTGGGCTCCAGTCTTTAAGGTCTGGGCTCTAGATTCCGTACACTAGGCTCCAGGCTCCCGGCTCATGGCTCAAGACTCCAGGCTCACGGCTCCAAGCTCCAGGCTCAAGGCTCCAGGGTCTTAGTCAGTTGCAGACTCTGTGCTCCAGGCTATCGGCTCAAGACGCTAGGCTCGGGATCAGTTCCAGGCTCCGGGCTAAAGGATCCAGGCTCCGCACTCAAGGCTCCTGGTTCCAGGCACAGGGCTCCAGGCTTGGTGTCTGTTCCTTGCTCCGAGCTCAAAGCTCCAGCCTTGGGGTTAGTTTCAGGCACTGCGCATCGGGCTCCAGGCTCCAGGTTCCATGACACAAACTTAAGGTCAAGGCTCCAGGTTCCTTGCTGAGGGTCATTTCCAGGCTCCAGTCTCCAGGCTCTAGGCTCCGGGCTCAAGGCTTTGGGCTCTGGGTCTTCTTCCAGGCTCTAGGCTCCAGGCTCATGTCTAAAGGCTCCCGGCTCCAGGCTCAACGCTCCAGGCTCTGGGCTCGCGATCATTTCCCGACTCCGATCTCCAGGACCCAGGTTTCCGGTTTGGGGTTTATTCCATGCTCTGGCCTTTGGGCTCCAGGCTCCAGGCTCCAGGTCCTCCAGGCTTCGGGCTCAGGGTAAGTTCCATGCTGGGGTTTCAACCCTTGCCTCCAAGTTCTGAGGTCTTCATTCCACTCTCCGGGCTGCAGAATCCAGGTTCCAGGCTCCGCACTTTGGGTCAGTTCCAGGCTCCAGACTCCAGGCTCAAGGCTCAATGTTCCGAGCTCCAGGCTCCAGGCTCCAGGCTCCAGGCTCCAGGCTCCGGGCTCCCGGCTTTGGGCTCTGGGTCTTCTTCCAGGCTCTTGGCTCCAGGCTCATGTCTAAAGGCTCCAGGCTCCAGGCTCAACGCTCCAGGCTCTGGGCTCGCGATCATTTCCCGACTCCGGTCTCCAGGACCCAGGTTTCCGGTTTGGGGTTTATTCCATGCTCTGGCCTTTGGGCTCCGGGCTCCAGGCTTCGGGCTCAGGGTAAGTTCCATGCCGGGGTTTCAACCCATGCCTCCAAGTTCTGAGGTCTTCATTTCCACTCTCCGGGCTGCAGAATCCAGGTTCCAGGCTCCGCACTTTGGGTCAGTTCCAGGCTCCAGACTCCAGGCTCCAGGCTCAAGGCTCAATGTTCCCAGCTCCAGGCTCCAAGCTCCAGGCTCACGGCTCAATGCTCCGAGCTCCAGGCTCCAGGCTCTGGATCAGATCCAGTCTACGGGCTCCAGGGTCCAGGCTCAAGGTTCCGTGCTCGGGGTTTGGTCCAGGCTCCAGGCTCAAGTCTCCAGGCACGGGCTCTTGGCTCCACGCTCCTTGCTCCGTGCTCCACGCTCCAGGCTCAAGGCTTCAGGCACGGGGTCATTTCCAGGCTCCGGACTCCAGGCTCAAATCTCCATGTTCACGGCTCTATGCTCACGGCTCCATGCTCCGGGCTCCAGGCTCGGGTCAGTTCCCGGCTCCTGGATCCAGGCTCTGTGCTCGTGGTCAGCTCCAAGCTCCGGCTCATGGCTCCAGGCACGGGGTCATTTGAAGATCTGGGCTCCAAGCTCCAGTCCTTAAGCACGTGTCTCGAAGCTCCGCGCTCCAGGCTCCGCCCTTCAGACTCAAGGCTCCAGGTAATTTGTAAGTGGCACGCTCCGTTCTCCAGGTTTACGGCTCCAGACTACGGGCTCGGGTTCAGTTCCAGGCTCGGGGCTACGGGCTCCGGACTCCGGACTCTGGTCTCCGGACTCCGGGCTCCGAGCTCCGTGCTCCGTGCTCCGCGTTTCGGCCTCCGGGTTCCGGGTTCCAGCCTTCGGGCTCCATGTTTGGGGTCATTTCCAGGCTCCGGGCTCCGGTCTCGTGTTCAGTTCCAGGCTCAAGGCTCCGGGATCCTAGCGCTGGGCTAAAGGCTATCGGCTCACCACAATGTCCAGACCTCTCGGTTTTCCTGGTTTTCTGAGTAGAAAAGGCAAAAATTTCATTTTTGAGTGTTTCAGACGATAAGAAGCTTGTCACGTTGTGACAAGGATGTTTCTTTTCAAGCAGAACTTCATGAATTGAGAATACTTTTACAAAATTGTCACAAAAAACTTATTTCTGACTTGTTTTTAGTGTTTTCATGCTTTTCTGAGTAGATGAGGCAAAATGTTATTTTTGAGCGTTTCAGACGATAAGAAGCTGTTTTGGTCACTTTCAGACAAAGATGTTTTTTTTCAAGCAGAACTTCATGATTTGAGAAGACGTTTAAGAAAAAGCCATAAAACACTTATTTCTGACAATGTTTTAGTGTTTTCATGCTTTTCTGAGTAGAAGAGGAAAAAATGTCATATTTGGGCGTTTCAGACGATAAGAAGCTTTTTTGGTCACTTTGAGACAAGGACTTTTTTTTTCTCAAGCAAAACGTCATGAACTGATAAGACTTTGACAAAAAGCCATAAGACACTTATTTCTTCCTTTTTTTTTAGTGTTTCATGCTTTTCTAAGTAAAAGAGGCAAAAATGTCATTTTGAGCGTTTCACGCGAAAAGAAGCTGTTTTGGTCACTTTGAGACGAAGATTGTTTTTTTCAAACAGAACTTCATGATTTGAGAAGACTTTTCAGAAACTGCAATAATACACTTGTTTCTGACTTGTTTTTAGTGTTTTCATGCTTTTCTGAGTAGAAGAGGCAAAAATGTCATTTTTGAGCGTTTCAGACGAAAAGAAGTTTTTTTTGTCACGTTGTGACAAGCATATTTTTTTTTCTCAAGAAAAACTTCATGAACTGATAAGACTTTGACAAAAAAGCCATAAGACACTTATTTCTTACTTTTTTTTTTAGTGTTTTCATGCTTTTCTAAGTAGAAGAGGCAAAATGTCATTTTTTAGCGTTTCATGCGAAAAGAAGCTGTTTTGGTCACTTTTAGACAAATATGGTTTTTTTCAAACAGAACTTATGAGTTGAGAAGACTTTTAAGAAAATGCAATAATACACTTATTTCTGACTTGTTTTAGTGTTTAAATGCTTTTCTGAGTAGAAAAGGCAAAAATGTCATTTTTGAGAATTTCAGACGAAAAGAAGTTGTTTTTGTCACGTTTTTTTTTTTTTTTCTCAAGAAAAACTTCATGAACTGATGTGACTTTGACAAAATAGCCATAAACACTTATTTCTGACTAGTTTTTAGTTTTTTCATGCTTTTCTAGGTAGAAGAGGCAAAAATGTCATTTTTGAGCGTTTTGTGCGAAAAGAAGCTGTTTTGGTCACATTGAGACAAAGATGGTTTTTTTTTCAAACAGAACTTCATGATTTGAGAAGACTTTTTAGAAACTGCAATAATACACTTGTTTCTGACTTGTTTTAGTGTTTTCATGCTTTTCTTAGTAGAAGAGGTAAATGTCATTTTTGAGCGTCTCAGACGAAAAGAAGTTGTTTTTGTCACGGTGTGACAAGTATGTTTTTTCTAAAGAAAACTTCATGAACTGATAAGACTTTGACAATATAGCCATAAAACACTTATTTCCGACTAGTTTTTAGTGTTTTCATGCTTTTCTTACTATGTTGGTAAAAATGTAATTTTATACCGTTTCACGCAAGCAGAAGCTGATTTGGTCACTTTTGAGGCAAGGATGTTTTGTCTCAAGAAGAACGTAAAGCTTCACACTTAGTTCTGGCATTTATCAAACCTTCCCGTGGAGCAACCACACTCTAGTTGAAGAACTCTGTCCATGGTCCTGATTCTTTGTCTTTCTTTCTCTCTTGCTCTCTCTCTCCCTCTTCCCTCCAACCCCCTTAAAGCTGCACACTGGCCAGCATGGACGAGGACGAGCACCGGGAAATGTCGCACTGACCCTTTTCAGGGTTAGACCGGGACGGCTGGTGGACGGTGTGGACTCTGTCTTTTTTCCAGCCCGTGTGGGACATTGTTTTTTTTCCAGAGACAGAACACCGGTCAGTCTAACCCCTTTTTTAAGCTCCGGTTCTTTTCTCATGTGGAGCTGGATAACGATAAAACATGTACCGTAACTTTGTTATTTTTTTTCCAAAGACAACCCCTTTAAGCCTTACACCTTTCTTTTTTTAACCTCCGGGGCTTCTCTTCAACTTTAGACGGAAACCTAACCTTGTTCCAGGTCTTCATCTTTTCCCCTCTCTCCCCCTCTCTCTCCAGCCCCCTTAAAGCTGCTCACTGAGTTGTGGAACTTTTTCAAACCCCCCCAGTGGGCCCCACATCAGAGCCTCACACTCGAGGAAGAACTCTCGCCCTGGTCCTGGTCCCCCCCCCCCCCCCCCCCCCCGCCCCCTTTTGTTTTTCTTCCAGCCACCTTGAAGCTGCACATTGGCATGCGCTGAGGAGGAGGAACGCCGGAAATGTCGCGCTGACACGGGTCAGGATTAGGCCGGGACGGCCGGCGGACCGTGTGGACTCTTTCATTTTTCCAGGCCTTTGTGGGACGTTGCTATTTTTCCAGGCCTTTGTGGGAATCTGTTATGTTTTTTCAAAGACAGAACGCCGGTTAGCTGATCCCCTTTTTAACCTCCGGTGCTTTCTCATCTGGAGCTGGATAACGGTTAAACTCGAACTGTATGTGGGACCACGGCTGGACTGAGACTCATTTTCAGCCCTGGAGTTTCGTACCTCAGACCGGCCCACTTTAGATCACGAACAATTATTATTAAAATCATGGAATTATAACCTTACATGTTAGGTCTACACAAAGCCTTGTAATTCAGTGTATTTTCTAAAATATTTCCAATTCAGCGCAAGTAAAGGTTACTTCACAATGTGGATTTATTTCAACAGTGAGTGCACATCGACATCTCCAACATTATTATTCCTGACAACACAACAATAACAGAATCTATATTTTTTTTTTTATAAGTGTTAACATTTTTCAAAACTTTAAAATGTTTGAAATAATAAAAGAATTTATAAAAATATTAAATAAAAAAATAATTTAAAAAAATAAAGCTTGCTGCACTTTCTAATAACGCTATCATTTTTGCATCCTTTGCAACAAAGATTTCCATCACCACTTTCCTTCGGTTTGTTCCATCTTTGCTATTGAAAACTTTTGATATAGTGATATTAGGGGTTTGACGAGGATGATAAGAAAAAATGTATGTATATCCCATGACTGAGGGTGAGCAAAGTAATCAAAGCTAACAACAGACTCATCTTCATTTGTCTCATTTCTGATTAGTGGTTCAGGGTTCTGCTGCTGAGCTGCTCCTCTGTCATCAGTGGACTCTGCTCTCCCTTTCACTCTTCCTTCAGTTCCCCTAGATTCGCCTGCACCTTTATCACGTAAAAAGTAATATCTACAGACATTTTGACTTACTTAACCAATTAAGATATTTACATTGGCAAAATATGCAGGCTTATTTGATATTACTTTATGCTATTGCCTTTCAATTGTGGGCTTTGTGTATTTACTGCTCACTTTTAATGATGAAAAATAAAATAGGTCAGGACTATCGTTTGGGTATAGAAAGTGGTTTTACTGGAACTAATCCTTGTTCACACAGTCTGTTCCAACAGCTCACCTTTTCCTTCCATAGTGACAGGAGCAATCCCCTAGCTCTACTTCTGACACTAAATCACATTTTAAAAATGGTCATAATTCTCAGCACAAATCTTCTATTTTGCAAAGCCTTGGTGTCAGTATCATTCATGTAGTGCTGAATCATCTAGCATCTCAGAGCACCTTTCATACTGAACAGGCCTACACCATACTCTCCATTGTAGTCTATTTACTCTAATAATCTTCAGTCTATGAGCAGTCCTACCGGCCCACTCTGGACTTGTGGGCTCATGGCTGGTGTCTGCTGCTGGATCTGCTTTCTGACTCTGAGGAGCTACAAGACAAAGTTTCCCAGTTATGTGGCGTCTGCTTGCTAGTAGAGGGAGTGGTGGCCAAAGAACAGCGGTTGCAGTTTACGTGATAAACCCAGTGCTATGACACCCTGTGCACAAAAAAAAAAAAAAAAAAAATAAATATATATATATATATATATATATACATATATTTCAAGTTAACTCTGGCCCCGCGCCCTAAATATTATATTGGCCCACCCGATTTTCCAATCTTGGCCTGTTGGGACTTTGTTATGTCTTTTTCCAGACAGAACTCCTATAAGCCCTTTTTGACCTCTGGTGCTTTTCTCACGTGGAGCTTGATAACGGTAAAACTCAAACGTCTGTGGCCATTTTTCAGAACTCTGCTCCTCCTTGGCCTGGTCTGACTCTGTTTTTCTGTCTCTCTCCCACTCTTTCCTCCAGCCACCTTAAAGCTGCACACTGACTTCTGGCAATTTTCAAACCGTCCCGTGGAGACGGAATGCTGCCCCACATTGCAGCCACACAGTGGGGGCTGAACTGTGGCCCTCCTTGCCTGTCTTCGGTGTGACTCGGGCTTCTACAAACTGATTGCACTTGCTGTATTTATCGTATTTTAAATGTATTGTAATGGTATTTTGTTTGTGTTTTAATGGTATTTGAATTGTATTTTATTTGTACTGTTTATTTATGCTTTGCACTGTAAAGAACTTTTTGACTGTGTCTTTGAAAAGTGCTCTTTCAATAAAATTTATTGACTATTTTGCCTACTTACTTCCTGACTCTTTTTTTTCCCCCCTCTCTCCCCCTGTCTTCATCTGACCTTAAAGCTTCAAACTGGGACTAAAAATCACATCCTTTGGCCGGTTAGGGGTAGGGCTGAGGCCAGGGCCGGGGTTAAGGCACCGGGCTCGGGCTCCGTTCCAGGGTTTAGGGTTAGGGCTGAGACCAGGACAGGGTTGGGGCTCCGGGCTCGGGCTAAGTTCCAGGTTTTCAGGTTAGGGCTTAGGCAGTGTCAGGGTTAGGGCTCCAAGCTCGGGCTGAGTTACAGGCTCCAGGCTCAAGGCTCTTGGCTCCGGGCTCTAGGCTCCGGGCTCGAGGCTCCGGGTTCCGGGTTCCGGGCTCCGGGCTCCGGGCTCCGGGCTCTAGGCTCCACGCTCCAGGCTCCGCGTTCCTTGCTCCGGGCTCGGGGTCAGTTCCAAGCTTCTGGCTCAAGGCTCCAGGCTTCGGGTCCGGGCTCCCAGCTTTTGGTCTTTTCCAGGCTACGAGCTCCAGGCAAAAGGCTCCTGACTCAAGGATTGGGGTCAGTTCAAGGCTCCAGACTCCAGGCTCCAGGCTCAGAGCTCTGGGTTCGGGGTCAGTTCAAAGCTCTGGGCACCGGGCTTAAGGCTTGGGATTCAAGACTCCGTGCTTCACGCTCAGGGCGTCACACCTTGGGCTCAAGACTCCGGGCATGGGGTTTTTTCCAGTCTCCGGGCTCCAGGCTTTTTGTTTTGGGTCTTCTTCCAGGCTCAATGCTCCCGGCTCAAAGCTCCAGGCTCAAAGCTCTTGGCTCCAGGCTCCTGATCACTTCCAAGCTCCGGGCTCCAGGCCCCAGGTTCTGGGGAGGGGGTCAGTTCCAAGCTCGAAGCTCCGGCCTCAAGGCTCCGCAATCCAGGATCCAGGCTCTTGGTTTTGGGTAAACTCCAGGCTCTGGGCTCCTGGCTTCATTGTCGGGTTCAGTTCCAGTCTCGAGATTCCTGGCTCCAGGCTCTGGGCTCCAGGCTTTGGCTCGGGATCTTCTTCCAGGCTCCAGACTCCAGGCTCCAGGCAACAGGCTCCAGGCTCCAAGCTCCAGGCTCCGTGCTCCAGGCTATAGGCTCATGATCAATTTCAGGCTCCGGCTCAAGGCTCCAGGTTCAGGGTTCAGGGACAGTTAAAGGCTCCTGGCTCCTGGCTCCTGGCTCCGCGATCCAGGCTTTTGGCTCTGTTTCTTCTTCCAAGCTCCAGACTCCAGGCTCCAGGGTCCAGGCTCGGGACTCCAGGCACCAGGCTCCAAGCTTCAGGCTCCGTGCTCCAGGCTATGGGTTCATGATCAATTTCAGGCTCCGGGCTCCAGGCTCCAGGTTAAGGGTTTGAGGTCAGTTCCAGGCTCCTGGCTCCTGGCTCCTGGCTCCTGGCTCCTGGCTCCTGGCTCCTGGCTCCTGGCTCCTGGCTCCTGGCTCCTGGCTCTGGCTCCTTGCTCCTGGCTCCAGGGCCCCGCGATCAAGGCTTTTGGCTCTGTGTCTTATTCCAAAATCCAGACTCAAGGCACCAGACTCCAGGCTCAAGGCTCCAGGCTCCTGGGTCCAGGCTCCATGCTCCTCGCTCCGGGCTCTTGGCTCGTGATCAGTTCGAGGATCACGGCTCCGGGCTCAAGTCTTTAAAATCTGGCTCTCTGCTCCATGCACCAGGATCTGTGCTCCAGGCTCCAGGCTCACGGCTCAAAGCTCCAGGTTCGATGCTCCAGGCTCCAAACTCTTGGTCAGTTCCAGGCCCAGTGCTCCATGATATAGGTTCAAGACTCCAGGTTTGGGGTTAGTTCCAGGCTCCGGGCTCCGGGCTCCGGGCTCAAGTCTCCAGGCTCAAGGCTCCAAGCTCCTGGTTCTGATCTCAGGGCTCTGGCTCAGGGTCAGATCCACGCTCCAGGCTCCAGGCTCCAGGCTCCAGGCTCCAGGCTCAAGGCTCTTGGTCAGTTACAGGCTCCAGGCTCTTGGCTTCGGGCTTCAGGCTCCAAGCTCCAGGTTCAGGCTACATGTTCGGGGTCAGTTCCGGGCTTAAGGCTTCAGGCTTCAGGCTAAGGGATCCAGGCTCGCGGCTCAGTGTCAGTTCCAGGCCCCGGTCTCCGGGCTACAGGCTTCAGACTCCGGGCTCGGGGTCAGTTTCAGGCTCCGGGCTCCAGGCTCAAGTCATGGGGTCAGTTCGAGGCTCCAGACCCCATGATCGAGGCTCAAGGTTCCATGCAAAAGGCTCGTGGCTCAATGCTCAAGACTCTGTGCTCAGGGTCAGTTCCAGACTCCAGGCTCCGGGGTCCAGGATCCACGATCAAGGATCCAGGATCCAGGATCCAGGATCCAGGATCCAGGATCCGGCCTCATGGTCACTTCTTTGCTCCAGGCTCCTGGCTCTAGTTTTGGGTCTTCTCCAGGCTCAAGGCTCAATGCTCCCGGCTCAAAGCTCCAGGCTCAAAGCTCTTGGCTCCAGGCTCCTGATCACTTCCAAGCTCCGGGCTCCAGGCCCCAGGTTCTGGGGAGGGGGTCAGTTCCAAGCTCGAAGCTCCGGCCTCAAGGCTCCGCAATCCAGGATCCAGGCTCTGGGTTTTGGGTAAACTCCAGGCTCTGGGCTCCTGGCTTCATTGTCGGGTTCAGTTCCAGTCTCGAGGTTCCTGGCTCCAGGCTCTGGGCTCCAGGCTTTGGGCTCGGGATCTTCTTCCAGGCTCCAGACTCCAGGCTCCAGGCAACAGGCTCCAAGCTCCAGGCTCCGTGCTCCAGGCTATAGGCTCATGATCAATTTCAGGCTCCGGGCTCAAGGCTCCAGGTTCAGGGTTCAGGGACAGTTAAAGGCTCCTGGCTCCTGGCTCCTGGCTCCTGGCTCCTGGCTCCTGGCTCCTGGCTCCGCGATCCAGGCTTTTGGCTCTGTTTCTTCTTCCAAGCTCCAGACTCCAGGCTCCAGGGTCCAGGCTCGGGACTCCAGGCACCAGGCTCCAAGCTTCAGGCTCCGTGCTCCAGGCTATGGGTTCATGATCAATTTCAGGCTCCGGGCTCCAGGCTCCAGGTTAAAGGGTTGAGGTCAGTTCCAGGCTCCTGGCTCCTGGCTCCTGGCTCCTGGCTCCTGGCTCCTGGCTCTGGCTCCTTGCTCCTGGCTCCTGGCTCCTTGCTCCTGGCTCCAGGCTCCGCGATCAAGGCTTTTGGCTCTGTGTCTATTCCAAAATCCAGACTCAAGCTCCAGACTCCAGGCTCCAGGCTCCAGGCTCCAGGCTCCTGGGTCCAGGCTCCATGCTCCTCGCTCCGGGCTCTTGGCTCGTGATCAGTTCGAGGATCACGGCTCCGGGCTCAAGTCTTTAAAATCTGGGCTCTCTGCTCCATGCACCAGGATCTTTGCTCCAGGCTCCAGGCTCACGGCTCAAAGCTCCAGGTTCGATGCTCCAGGCTCCAAACTCTTGGTCAGTTCCAGGCCCAGTGCTCCATGATATAGGTTCAAGACTCCAGGTTTGGGGTTAGTTCCAGGCTCCGGGCTCCGGGCTCTGGGCTCCGGGCTCCGGGCTCAAGTCTCCAGGCTCAAGGCTCCAAGCTCCTGGTTCTGATCTCAGGCTTTGGCTCAGGGTCAGATCCACGCTCCAGGCTCCAGGCTCCAGGCTCCACGCTCCAGGCTCCAGGCTCCAGGCTCAAGGCTGTTGGTCAGTTACAGGCTCCAGGCTCTTTGCTTCGGGCTTCAGGCTCCAAGCTCCAGGTTCCAGGCTACATGTTCGGGGTCAGTTCCGGGCTTAAGGCTTCAGGCTTCAGGCTAAGGGATCCAGGCTCGCGGCTCAGTGTCAGTTCCAGGCCCGGTCTCCGGGCTACAGGCTTCAGACTCCGGGCTCGGGGTCAGTTTCAGGCTCCGGGCTCCAGGCTCAAGTCATGGGGTCAGTTCGAGGCTCCGGACCCCATGATCGAGGCTCAAGGTTCCATGCAAAAGGCTCGTAGCTCAAGGCTCAAGACTCTGTGCTCAGGGTCAGTTCCAGACTCCAGGCTCCGGGGTCCAGGATCCACGATCAAGGATCCAGGATCCAGGATCCAGGATCCGGCCTCATGGTCACTTCTTTGCTCCAGGCTCCTGGCTCTAGGCTCCGGGATCCAGGCTCCAGGCTGAGACTCCAGGCTCCAGGCTCCAGGCTCCAGGCTCCAGGCTCCAGGCTCCAGGCTCCAGACCCCAGGCTCCAGGCTCCATGCTTCAACCTCCAGGTTCAATGCTCCAGGCTCCGGGCTCAAAGCTCCATGCTCATGTCTCAATGCTCCGGGCATGGCTCAAGGCTCGGGGTCAGTTCTAGGATCTAGGCTCCGGGCTCAAGTCTTAAAGCTGTGGGCTCTAGGCTCCACGCTCCAGGCTCCGTTCTCCAGTCTAAAGGCTCCTTTCTCCAGGTTCAAGACTTCATTGCTCCAACCTCCAGGCTCAATGCTCCAAGCTCCAGGCTCTTTGTCAGTTCCAGGCTCCGGGCTCCAAACTCCAGGCTCCGTGCTCAAGGCTCTGGACTCATGATCAGTTCCAGGCTCCAGGTTCCGGGTTCGGGGTCAGTTCAAGGCTCCGGGCTCCGGGCTTCGCGATCAAGGTTCCAGGATCCGGCCTTGTGGTTCGTTATTTCTCCAGGCTCAAGACTCCGTACTCCAGGCTCCAGGCTCCAGGCTCCAGGCTCCAGGCTCCGGGCTCCGGGCTCCAGGCTCCAGGCTCAAGGCTTCGACTCCGGGCTCCAGGCTCCGGGCTCAAGGCTCCAGGCTCCCGGCTCCCGGCTCCCGGCTCCCGGCTCAAGGCTCTGGGCTCCGGGCTCAAGGCTCCAGGCTTAGAGTCCCGGCTCCAGGCTCCATGCTCAAAGCTCCAGGCTCCTGGCTTTATTTTCAGGATCATTTCCAGGCCCGGGCTCCATGCTCCGGGCTCCATTTTCGGGGTCAGTTTCAGGTTCCGGGCTCCAGGCTCCAGGCTTCAGATTCCGGGCTCAGGTCAGTTTCAGGCTCCATGCTCCATGCTCCAGGCTCCAGTCATGGGGTCAGCTCGATGCTCCAGGCTCCAGACTCCTTGTCAGTTCCAGGCCCAGTGCTCCATGATATAGGTTCAAGACTCCAGGTTTGGGGTTAGTTCCAGGCTCCAGGCTCCGGGCTAAAGTCTCCAGGCTCCAGGCTAGAGGCTCCAAGCTCCTGGGACTGATCTCAGGGCTCCGGCTCGGGGTCAGATCCATACTCCAGCTTCCAGGCTCCAGGCTCAAGGCTCTTGGTCAGTTACAGGCTCCAGGCTCTTGGCTTCGGGTTTAAGGCTCCAAGCTCAAGGTTCCAGGCTACATGCTTGGGGACAGTTCAAGGCTCCGGGTTTCAGGCTTCAGGCTCAGGGATCCAGGCTCCGGGATCCAGGCTCCTGGCTCAGTGTCAGTTTCAGGCACCGGTCTCCGGGCTAAAGGCTTCAGACTCCGGGCTCGAGGTGAGTTTCAGGCTCCGGGCTCCAGGCTCTTGTTTTGTGGTCAGTTCAAGGCTCCGGGCTCCGGGCTCAAGAAACTATGCTCAGGGTCAGTTCCAGGCTCCGGGCTAATGGCTCAAGGCTCGGGGTCAGTTCTAGGATCTGGGCTCAAGTCTTTCAGCTGAGGGCTCTAGGCTCCACGCTCTAGGCTCCTTGCTCCAATCTCAAGGCTCCAGGCTCCAGGCTCCAAGTTCGGGGCCTCAGGCTCCGGACTCCAGGCTCCAGGCTCCAGGCTCCAGGTTCCAGGCTCAAGGCTCAAGACTCAAGGCTCCAGGCTCCAGGCTCCGGGCATGGAGTCAGTTCCAAGTTCTATTCTCCCGCCTCTCAGGTGCCAGGCTTCTGGCTCGGGCTAAGTTCTATGTTTGGGGTTCCACACCCAGGGCTCCAGGCTCCAGGCACTGGGTTTTTTGTCCAGGCTCCAGGCTCCAGGCTCCAGGCTCCATGCTTTGGGCTAGGGGTCTTCTTCCAGGCTCTCGGCTCCAGGTTCAAGGCTCCAGGCTCAAAGCTCCAGGCTCAAAGCTCCAGTCTCAAAGCTCCAGTCTCTGGGCTCAAGATCAGTTCCAGACTCCGGTCTCCAGGACCCAGGTTTCGGGTTCGGGGTGTATTCCATGCTCTGGCCCTCGGGCTTCAGGCTTCAGGCTCCAGGCTCCAGGCTCCAGGCTCCAGGCTCCAGGCTTCGGGCTCGGGCTAAGTTCCATGCTCGGGGATCCACGCCCCTGGCTCCAGGCTCTGAGAACGGGATCATTTCCACACTCCGGGCTCCAGAATCAAGGTTCAAGGCTCCGCCCTTGAGGTCAGTTCCAGGCTCCGGACTCCAGGCTCCAGGCTCATGGCTCCATGCTCATGGGTCAATGCTCCGAGCTCCAGGCTCCAGGCTCCGGGCGCAGGGTCAGTTCCAGTCTCCGGGCTGATGGGTCCTGGCTCAAGGTTTTGTGCTCGGGGTCAGTTCCAGGCTCCGGGCTCAAGGCTCCAGGCACAGGGTCATTTCCAGGCTCCAGGCTCTTGACTCCAGGCTCCAGGCTCTTGACTCGGGGTCAGTACAAGGCTTCGGGCTCCCGGTTCAAGGCTCACGGCTCCATGCTCATGGCTCCATGCTCCGGGCCCCAGGCTCAAGGTTCTGTGTTCGGGGTCAGTTCCAGGCTCCGCGCACCACGCTCCATGTTCAGGGTCTCCGGGCTCAGGGTCATTTCTTGGCTCTGGGCTCCAAGGTCCGGACTTAAGGTGAGTTCCAGGCTAAAAATCTCCAGGCTCAGAGCTCACGGCTCCATGCTACGGGATCCAGGCTTGGGGTAAGTTCCAGGGTTCGCCTTCCAGGCTGAGGGATCAAGGCTCAATGTTCATGGTCAGTTCAAGGCTCCGGGTTCTTTTCTCCGGGCTCGGGGTCACTTCGAGTATCTGGGTTCCAGGCTCAAGTCTTTAAGGTCTGGGCTCTAGATTCCGAGCACCAGGCTCCAGGCTCACGGCTACATGCTCCAGCTCAAGGCTCCAGGGTCTTGGTCAGTTGAAGGCTCCGTGCTCCAGGCTACCGGCTCCAGAGTCCAGGCTCGGTATCAGTTTCAGGCTCCAGGCTAAAGGATCCAGGCTCCGCGCTTCAGGCTCCTGGTCTCAGGCACAGGGCTCCGGGCTTGGGGTCAGTTCCATGCTCTGGGCTCCAGGCTCAAGCCTCTAGGCTCGTGGTCAGTTTCTGGCACTGTGCATCAGGCTCCAGGTTCCAGGCTCCGTGCCCCAAACACAAGATCAAGGCTCCAGGTTCCTTTCTCAGGGTAATTTCCAGGCTTTGGCTCTGGGTTCTAGACTCCAGGCTCTAGGCTCTAGGCTCCAGGCTCCAGGCTCAGTGTCAGTTCCAGGCTTTGGGCTCAAGGTTCCGGGCTCTAGGCTCAAGGCTCCAAGCTCCAGGCTCCATTCTCCATGCTCCGGGATTTTGGTCAGTTAAGGGCTCCGGGCTCCAGGCTCCAAACTCCAGGCTCCAGGCTCCATGCTCCATGCTCCAGGCTTGGGGTCAATAAAGGGCTCCAGGCTCTAGGCTCCAGACTCCAGGCTCCAGGCTCCGGGATCCACGCTCTGCGCTCCATTCCCTGGTTTCAAGAATCCGGGCAAGGGTTAAGTTCCAGGCTCCGGGCTCAGGGCTCAAGCCTCCTGTCTCCAGGCTTCAGATTCCGGGCTCCCTTCTCAAGGCTCATGGCTCCGCGATCAAGGCTCCGGGCTCCAGAATTTGAGCTTTGGGGCAGTTCCATTCTCCAGGTACCAGGCTTCAGGCTCTGGGTCAGTTCCAGGCTCCGGGCTCAAGGCTCTTGGCTCCATGCTCCAGGTTCCGTGTACCAGGCTCCAGGTTCCAGACACCGCGCTCCAGGATCCGGGATCGGGGTCAGGTCGAGGCTCTGGGCTCAAGGCTCTGGGATCAGGGTCAGTGTGTTTCTCCGGCTCCAGTTTGCAGGCTCCAGGCTCAAGGCTCAAGGCTCCAGGCCCCAGGCTCCGCGTTCCTTCCTCCGGGATCCAGGCTTTGGGCTTGGAGTATGTTCGTGGCTCCGGGCTCAAGGTTTGAGGCTCCATATTTTGGGCACAGTTTCAGGCTACAGGTTGTATGCTCCAGGTTCATGACTACGAGTTCCAGGCTAATGACACCTGGCTCCAGGCTCAAGGCTCCGGTCTCCAGGCTCCAGCCTCCAGCCTCGGGGTCAGTTCCATTCTCCAGGCTCAAGACTCCAGGCTCAAGGCTCAGGGTCAGTTCATGGCTCCAGTCACCAGGCTCAAGAATCCACGCTCAAGGCTCCATTCTTCATTCTCTGGACTCGAGGCTATAGGCTCCGGGGTTTGGGTCAGTTCCAGGCTCCAGGCTCCGGGCTCCATGCTTCAGGCTCTGGGCTCAAGGCTCCGGGCTCAGTGTCAGTTCCAGGCTCCGTGCTCCCCCTTCCAGGCTGCAGGCTCTGGGATCCAGGCTCTCGGCATGGGGTCAGTTCCAAGATCTGGTCTCCAGGTTTTAGGCTCCACTTTTCAGGCTCGGATCAGTTCCAGGCTACAGGCTCCATAGTCCAGGTTTGTTGCTACACGTTCCAGGCTCAAGGCTCCAGGCTGAAGACACCAAGCTCAAGGCTCCAGGCTCAGGGTAAGTTCCATGCTCCAGGGTCAAGGCTCCAAGCTCAAGGCTAGGGGTCAATTCCAGGCTCAAGTCACCGGGCTCTAGGCTCCGGGATCCAGGCTAGAGGCGCTATGCTTCAAGCTCTTGGCTCCAGGCTCGGGGTGAGTTCCAGGCTCCGGGCTCCATGCTCCGGGGTCAAGGCTCAAGACTCCAGACTCCAGGATCCATGCTTCAAGCTCTGCAATCCAGGCGAAAGGCTCCATGCTCGGAGTCAGTTCAAGGCTCCAGGCTCCATGCGTCAGGCTCCGGGCTCAGTTTCAGTTCCAGGCTCCGGGCTCCCGCTCAAGGCTCCAGGCTCCGGGCTCCAGGCTCTGGGCATGGGGTCAGTTCCAAGTTCCGGTCTTTTAGGCTCCACATTTAAGGCTAGGGGTTAGCTCCACGCTAATGGCTCAGTTTTCCAGGCTCGTTGCTACGCGTACCAGGCTCCAGGCTACTGGCACCGGGCTGAAGGCTCAAAGCTCAAGGTTCCAGGCTCGGGGTAAGTTCCTTGCTCCGGGCTCAAGCCTCCAAGCTTAAGGCTTGGGGTCAGTTCCACGCTCTTGGCTCCAGGCTCCAGGCTCCACGCTCAAGTATGCATGGTTCAAGCTCTTGGCTTCGGGCTCGGGGTCAGTTCCAGGCTCAAGGCTCCAGGCTCCGATCTCCAGGCTTCGCTTTCCAGGCTCCGGGCTGCTGGCTATGGGCTCCAGGCTCCGTGTTGCGGGCTTAAGGCTCCTGGCTCCTGGCTCCTGGCTCCAGGCTCCAGGCTCCAGGCTCCGGGCAAGCGGATAGGTTCCAAGTTCCGGTCTCCCGGCTTCAGGCTCCAGGCTTCTGGCTCGGGGTAAGTTCAATGCTTGGGGTTTCACGCCCAGGGCTCCAGGCTCCCGGAACGAGGTTTTTTTCCAGGCTCCGGGCTCCTGGCTTTGAGCTTGGGGTCTTCTTCCAGGCTCTAGGCTCCATGCTCATGTCTCCAGGCTCCAAGCTCCAGGCTCAAGGCTCCAGACTCTGGGCTAAAAGCTCCAGGCTCTGGCCTCGGGATCAGTTCAAGGCTCCGGGCACCAGGACCCAGGTTTTGAGTTCAGGGTGTGTTCAATGCTCTGGCCTGTGGGCTCCAGACTCCAGGCTCCGGGCATTGGGTCAGGTCCAAGTTCCGGTCTCCAGGCTTAAGGCTCCAGAATTCGGGCTCGGGCTAAGTTCCATGCTCGGGGTTTCATGCCCTGGGCTCCAGGCTCTGGGACCAGGTCATTTCCACGCTTCGGGTTTCAAGAATCCAGGCTCCGAACTCGGAGCCAGTTCCAGGCTCCAGGCTCGTGGCTCCAGGCTCCAGGCTCCAGCCTCCAGGCTCCAGGCTCCAGGCTCCAGGCTCCAGGCTTCAGGCTCCAGGCTCCGGGCTCCGGGCTCCAGGCTCCAGGCTCCTGTCTCCCGGCTCCCGGCTCCAGGTCCAGGCTTGGGGTAGTTCCAGGGTTCCAGGGCTCTTGGATCAGGGTCAGTTTTTTTTTTTCCGGGCTCCAGTTTGCAGGCTTCAGGCTCTGGGCTCCAGGCTCACTGCTCATGGCTCATGGCTCCAAGCTCCAGGCTCCAGGGTCTTGGTCAGTTGCAGACTCCGTGCTCCAGGCTATCGGCTCAAAACTCTAGGCTCGGGATAAGTTCCAGGCTCCGGGCTAAAGTATCCAGGCTCCGCACTCCTGGCTCCTGGTTCCAGGCACAGGGCTCCGGGCTTGGTCTCTGTTTCCATGCTCCGAGCTCCAAGCTCCATCCTCAAGGCTTGGGGTCAGTTTCAGGCACTGCGAATCGGGCTCTAGGTTCCAGGCTCCATGACCCAAACTTAAGGTCAAGGCTCCAGGTTCCTTGCTGGGGGTCATTTCCAGGCTCCAGGCTCCTTCCTTAAGGGATCAAGGCTTTGGGCTCGGAGTATGTTCGTGGCTCTGGGCTCAAAGTTTTAGGCTCCTTATTTCGGGCTCAGTTCAAGGCTACAGGCTCTATGCTCCAGGCTCATGACTACGCGTTCCAGGCTACAGGCACCTGGCTCCAGCCTCGGGGTCAGTTCCATGCTCCGGGCTCAAGACTCAAGGCTCAAGGCTCTTGGTCAGTTCATGGCTCCAGTCACCAGGTTCTAGACTCCAGGCTCAAGGCTCCATAATTCAAGCTCTGAGCTCTAGGCTATAGGCTCCAGGGTCGGTGTCAGTTCCAGGCTCCGGGCTCCATGCTTCAGGCTCCAGGCTCAAGGCTCTGGGCTCAGTGTCAGTTCTAGGCTCCGTGCTCCCCCCTCAAGGCTCCAGGCTCCAGACTCCAGACTCCAGGCTCAAGGGTCCAGAATTCTTCCTCGGGGTAAGTTCCATGCTTGGGGTTTCACGCCCAGGGCTCCTGGCTTTGGGCTTGGGGTCTTCTTCCATGCTTTTGGCTCCATGCTCATGGCTCCAGGCTCCAAGCTCCAGGCTCAAGGCTCCAGGCTCCAGGTTCAAAGCTCCAGGCTCAAAGCTCCAGGCTCTGTGCTCGGGATCAGTTCAAGGCTCCGGGCACCAGGACCCAGGTTTCGGGTTCAGGGTGTATTCCATGCTCTGGCCTGTGGGCTCCAGACTCCAGGCTCCGGGCATTGGGTCAGGTCCAAGTTCCGGTCTCCAGGCTTAAGGCTCCACGCCCTGGGCTCCAGGCTCTTGGAACGGGGTTCATTTCCACGCTCCAGAATCAAGGCTTCGGACTCGGAGTCAGTTCCAGGCTCCGGGCTCGTGGCTCAAGGCTCACAGCTCCATGCTCACGGCTCAATGCTCCGAGCTCCAGGCTCCAGTCTCCAGGCTCACAGCTCCATGCTGACGGCTCAATGCTCCGAGCTCAGAGCTCCAGGCTCCAGGCTCGGGGTCAGTTCCAGTCTCCGGGCTTCTGGGTCCTGACTCAAGGTTCCGTGCTCGGAGTCAGTTCCAGTCTCCGGACTCCAGGCTCCAGGCACAGGGTCATTTCCAGACCCCTGGCTCAAGACTCCAGGCTCTTGACTCGGGGTCAGTACAAGGCTTTGGGCTCACAGCTCCAGGGTCACGGCTCCATGCTCACGGATCCATTCGCCGGACCCCAGGTTCCGAGCTCAAGGTTCTGTGCTCGGGGTCAGTTCCAGGCTCCGTGCTCCAAGGTCCGGACTTAAGGTCAGTTCCAGGCTCTATGCGCCAGGCTCCAAGCTCACGGCTCCCTGCTACGGGCTCCAGGCTTTGGGTAAGTTCCAGGGTTCGGGCTCAAGGCTCAGGGATCAAGGATCAATGTTCATGGTCAAGTTCAAGGCTCCGGGTTCTTTCCTCCGGCTCGGGGTCACTTCGAGTATCTTGGTTCTGGGCTCCAGTCTTTAAGGTCTGGGCTCTAGATTCCGTGCACAAGGCTCCAGGCTCCCCGCTCCAGACTCATGGCTCAAAGCTCCAGGGTCTTGGTCAGTTGCAGACTCTGTGCTCCAGGCTACCGGCTCAAGACTCTAGGCTCGGAATCAGTTCCAGGCTTCGGGCTAAAGGATCCAGGCTCCGCACTCCTGGCTCCTGGTTCAAGGCACAGGGCTCCGGGCTTGGTGTCTGTTCCATGCTCCGGGCTCCAAGCTCCAGCCTCTAGGCTCGGGGTCAGGTTCAGGCACTGCGCATCGGGCTCCAGGCTCCAGGCTCCATGACCCAAACTTAGGGTCAAGGCTCCAGGTTCCTTGCTGAGGGTTATTTGCAGGCTCCAGGCTCCAGGCTCCAGGCTCCAGGCTCCAGGCTCTGGGCTCCAGGAATTGGGCTCTGGGTCTTCTTCCAGGCTCTTGGCTCCAGGCTCCAGGCTCATGGCTAAAGGCTCCCGGCTCCCGGCTCAACGCTCCAGGCTTGGGCTCGCGATCAGTTCCCAGTTTATTCCATGATCTGGGCTTTGGGCTCAGGGCTCCAGGCTTCAGGCTCAGGGTAAATTCCATGCCGGGGTTTCAACCCTGGGCTCCAGGCTCCAGGCACGTTATTTGAACGCTCCGGGCTGCAGAATCCAGATTCCAGGCTCCAGACTCCAGGCTCCAGGCTCCAGGGCTGCAGGCTCAAGGCTCCATGCTCACAGCTCAATTTTCCGAGCTCCAGGCTCCAGGGATTAGATCCAGTCTATTGGCTCAAGGCTTCTGGCTCGGGGTCAGTTCCAGGCTCCGGGATCCAGGCTCATTTCTCGTGGTCAGCTCCAAGCTCCGGGCTCATGGCTCCAGGCACGGGGTCAGTTTGAGGATCTGGGCTCCGAGCTCCACTGCTTAAGCTCGTGTCTCTAAGCTCCGCGCTCCAGGCTCCGCCCTCCAGACTCAAGGCTCCAGGTTATTTGGAAGTGGCAGGCTCTGTTCTTTAGGTTAACGGCTCCAGACTGCGTGCTCGGGTTCAGGCTCGGGGCTACGGGCTCCGGACTCCATGCTCCGGGCTCCGTGTTCCGGGCTCCAGTCTCCGGGCTCCATGTTTTGGGTCATTTCCAGGCTACGGGCTACGGGCACCGGTCTCGTGTTCAGTTCAAGGCTCAAGGCTCCGGGATCCTAGCGCTGGACTAAAGGCTACAGGCTCACCACAATGCCAAGACCTCTCGATTTTCCTGGTTTTCTGAGTAGAAGAGGCAAAAATGTCATTTTTGAGCGTTTCAGACGATAAGAAGCTTTTTCGGTCACTTTGAGACAAGGAATTTTTTTTTCTCAAGCAAAACGTCATGAACTGATAAGACTTTGACAAAAAAGCCATAAGACACTTATTTCTTACTTGTTTTAGTGTTTTCATGCTTTCTAAGTAGAAGAGGCAAAAATGTCATTTTTGAACGTTTCATGCTGAAAAGAAGCTGTTTGGTCACTTTGAGACAAAAATGTTTTTTTCTCAAGCAAAACATCATGAACTGATAAGACTTTGACTTAAAAGCCATAAAACACTTAATTCTGTCTTGTTTTTAGTGGTTTCATTCTTTTCTAGGTAGAAGAGGCAAAAATTTCATTTTTGAGCGTTTCATGCGAAAAGAAGCTGTTTTGGTCACTTTGAGACAAAAATGTTTTTTTTCAAACAGAACTTCATGATTTGAGAAGACTTTTTAGAAACTGCAATAATACACTTATTTCTGACTTGTTTTTAGTGTTTTCATGCTTTTCTGAGTAGAAGAGGCAAAAATGTCATTTTTGAGCGTTTCAGACGAAAAGAAGTTTTTTTTGTCACGTTGTGACAAGCATGTTTTTTTCCTCAAGAAAAACTTCATGAACTGATAAGACTTTGACAAAATAGCCATAAAACACTTATTTCTGACTAGTTTTTAGTGTTTTCATGCTTTTCTAGGTAGAAGAGGCAAAAATGTCATTTTTGAGCGTTTCATGCGAAAAGAAGTTGTTTTGGTCACTTTGAGACAAGGATGTTTTTTTTCAAACAGAACTTCATGATTTGAGAAGACTTTTAGAAACTGTCAATAATACACTTGTTTCTGACTTGTTTTTAGTGTTTTCATGCTTTCTGAGTAGAAGAGGCAAAAATGTCATTTTTGAGCGTTTCAGACGAAAAGAAGTTGTTTTTGTCACGTTGTGACAAGCATGCTTTTTTTCTCAAGAAAAACTTCATGAACTGATAAGACTAGTTTTTAGTGTTTTCATGCTTTCTTACTATATTGGCAAAAATGTAATTTTATACCGTTTCACGCAAGCAGAAGCTGATTTGGTCACTTTTGAGACAAGGATTTTTTGTCTCAAGCAGAACGTAAAGCTTCACACTTAGTTCTGGCATTTGTCAAACCGCCCCATGGAGATGGAATGCTGCCTTACATTGCAACCACACTCTAGTTGAAGAACTCTGTCCATGGTCCTGATTCTTTGTCTTTCTTTCTCTCTTGCTCTCTCTCTCTCTCTCTCCCTCTTCCCTCCAACCCCTTAAAGCTTCACACTGGCCAGCATGGACGAGGAAGAGCACCGGGAATGTCGCACTTACCCTTGTCAGGGTTAGACCGGGACGGCTGGTCGACGGTGTAGACTCTGTCTTTTTTCCAGCACGTGTGGGACATTGTTATTTTTCCAGAGACAGAACACCGGTCAGTCTAACACCTTTTTTTTTTTTTTTTTTTTTTTTTTTTTTTTAACCTCCGGGGCTTCTCCTCAACTTTAGCCGGAATCCTAACCTTGTTCCAGTTCTTAATCTTTTCCCCTCTCTCCCCCTCTCTTCCCTCCAACCCCTTAAAGCTTCACACTGAGTTGTGGAACTTTTCAAAACTCCCCAGTGGGCCCCACATCACAGCCTCACACTCGAGGAAGAACTCTCGCTCTGGTCCTGGTCCCCCCCCCCTCCCCTTTTTCTTCCAGCCACCTTGAAGCTGCACATTGGCATGCGCTGAGGAGGAAGAACATCGGGAAATGTCGTGCTGACCCGGGTCAGGATTAGGCCGGGACGGCCGGCGGACCGTGTGGACTCTGTCTTTTTTCCAGGCCTTTTTGGGACTTTGCTATTTTTCCAGGCCTTTGTGGGAATCTGTTATGTTTTTCAAAGACAGAACGCCGGTTAGCTGATCCCCTTTTTAACCTCCGGTGCTTTTCTCATCTGGAGCTGGATAACGGTAAAACTCGAACCGTATGTGGGACCAGGGCCGGACTGAGACTCATTTTCAGCCCTGGTGTTTCGTACCTCAGACCGGCCCACTTTAGATCACGAACAATTATTATTAAAATCATGGAATTATAACCTTACATGTTAGGTCTACACACTGTTCTGCAAAGCCTTGTAATTCAGTGTATTTTCTAAAATATTTCCAATTCAGCCAATTCAGCACAAGTAAAGGTTACTTCACAATGTGGATTTATTTCAACAGTGAGTGCACATCGACATCTCCAACATTATTATTCCTCACAACACAACAATAACAGAATCTTTATTTTTGTTTTTATAAGTGTTAACATTTTTCAAAACTTTAAATGTTTGAAATGAAATAAAAGAATATATAAAAATATTAAATAAAAAAATAATTTTAAAAATAAAGCTTGCTGCACTTTCTAATAACGCTATCATTTTTGTATCCTTTGCAACAAAAGATTTCCATCCCAACTTACCTTCGGTTTGTTCCATCTTTGCTATTGAAAACTTTGATATAGTGATATAAGGGGTTTGACGAGGATGATAACAAAAAAATGTATGTATATCCCATGACTGAGGGTGAGCAAAATAATCAAAGCTAACAACAGACTCATCTTCATCTGTCTCATTTCTGATTAGTGGTTCAGGGTTCTGCTGCTGAGCTGTTCCTCTGTCATCAGTAGACTCTGCTCCCCCTTTCACTCTTCCTTCAGTTTCCCTAGATTCGCCTGCACCTGTATCACAGTAAAAAATAATATCTACAGACATTTTGACTTACCTAACCAATTAAGATATTTACATTAGCAAAATATGCAGGCTTATTTGATATTACTTTATGCTATTGCCTTTCAATTGTGGGCTTTGTGTATTTACTGTCTCACTTTTAATGATGAAAAATAAAATAGGTCAGGACTATCGTTTGGGTATAGAAAGTGGTTTTACTGGAACTAATCCTTGTTCACACAGTCTGTTCCAACAGCTCACCTTTTCCTTCCATAGTGACAGGAGCAATCCCCTAGCTCTACTTCTGACACTAAATCACATTTTAAAAATGGTCATAATTCTCAGCACAAATCTCCTATTTTGCAAAGCCTTGGTGTCAGTTTCATTCATGTAGTGCTGAATCATCTAGCATCTCAGAGCACCTTTCATACTGAACAGGCCTACACCATACTCTCCATTGTAGTCTATTACTCTAATAATCTTCAGTCTATGAGCAGTCCTTCCGGCCCACTCTGGACTTGTGGGCTCATGGCTGGTGACTGCTGCTGGATCTGCTTTCTGACTCTGAGGAGCTACAAGACAAAGTTTCCCAGTTATGTGGCATCACATCATAGTATTATTTAAATTGCATAACGTTATGTTACACGCCACAATGCCACACAATTCATTGACTCGATAATTAACTAGCTTGAAAGGTGGTTTACCCGTTTCATCGTCCTCATTTGTTGTTTCCAACCGGGAGGTCATTTTTGTGAAAAAGTTGCTGATTTTGGCACATTTGGCTGCGTTTGCTTCCAGAGTTTTCCTCTTTTTAATTCTTGCCTTTTCTGCATCACCCTTGCTCTTTCTATTATCCATGTTTCAAACAGCAAACACAGCTGACCACCGATATAGCCAACAGAGCAGAGATCATATATGCTCCACAGCTACAGAATAGAGCTACTAACTGTATGCAAGGACATAGGTGCATCTGCTTGCTAGTAGAGGGAGGGGTGGCCCAAGAACAGCAGTTGCAGTTTACGTGATAAACCCAGTTGTATGACACCCACCGCAAAAAAAAAAAAAATATATATATATATATATATATATATATTTATTTATTATTTATATATATATATATATTATATATATATATATATATATATATATATATATTTATATATATATATATATATATATATATATATATATATATATATATATATACATACATATATATTTGAAGTGAACTCCGGCCCTCACAGACTAAATATTATACTGGCTCATCGGGAATTGTCCCGGTCCTCCCGATTAGCCGGACCGGGCCTGTGTGGGACTTTGTTATGTTTTTTTCCAGACAGAACCCCTTTAAGCCTAACCCCTTTTTGACCTCTGGTGCTATTCTCACGTGGAGCTTGATAACGGTAAAACTCAAACGTCTGTGGCCATTTTTCAGAACTCTGCTCCTCCTTGCCCTGGTCTGACTCTTTTTTTCTGTCTCTCTCCCACTCTTTCCTCCAGCCACCTTAAAGCTGCACACTGACTTCTGGCAATTTTCAAACCGTCCCGTGGAGACGGAATGCTGCCCCAAATTGCAGCTTCACAGTGGGGGCTTAACTCTGGCCCTCTTTGCCTGTCTTCGGTGTGACTCGGGCTTCTACAAACTGATTGCACTTGCTGTATTTATCGTATTTAAATGTATTGTAATGGTATTTTGTTGTGTTTTAATGGTATTTGAATTGTATTTTATTTGTGCTGTTTATTTATGCTTTGCACTGTAAAGAACTTTTTAACTGTGTCTGTGAACAGTGCTCTTTCAATAAAATGTATTGACAATTTTGCCTACTTACTGTCTGACTTGTTTTTTCCCCCTCTCTCCCCCTTTCTTCATCAGCCACCTTAAAGCTTCACACTGGGACTAAACATCACATCCTCTGGCCCGGTTAGGGTTAGGGCTGAGGCCAGGGACAGGGTTGGGGCTCTGGTCTAGGGCTAAGTTCCAGGGTTCAGGTTAGGGCTGAGGCAGGGGTCAGGGTAAGGGCGCCAAGCTCGGGCTCAGTTACAGGCTCCATGCTCCAGGCTCTAGGCTCCGGGCTCTAGGCTCCGGGTTCTGGGACCCGGGCTCCAGGCTCCAGGCTCCAGGCTCCAGGCTCCAGGCTCCAGGCTCCAGGCTCCAGGCTCCAGGCTCCAGGCTCCAGGCTCATGGCTCCAGGCTCCAGGCTCCAGGCTCCAGGCTCCAGGCTCCGCGTTCCTTGCTCCGGGCTCGGGGTAGGTTTCAAGCTTCGGGCTCAAGGTTCCAGGCTCCGGGCTCCGGGCTCCGGGCTCCGGGCTCCGGGCTCCGGGCTCCGGGCTCCGGGCTCCAGGCTCCCAGCTCCCAGCTTTTCGTCTTTTCAAGGCTACGAGCTCCAGGCAAAAGGCTCCAGACTCAAGGATTGGGGTCAGTTCAAGGCTCCGGGCTCAAAGCTCCAGACTCCAGGCTCCAGGCTCCATGCTCCAGGCTCCAGGGTCGGGTTCATTTCCATGCTCCGGGATCAAGGCTCCAGGCTCAAAGTTTGGTGTTTGGGGTCAGTTCCAAGCTCTGGGCACCGTGCTTCTGGCTCCAGATTCAAGACTCCATGCTCCACGCTCAGGGCGCCGGGCTCCAGGCTCCATGCTCCAAGCTCCGGGCTCTTGTCTCCATGCTCCAAGCTCCGGGCTCCTTGCTCTGGGCTCCGGGCTCCGGGCTCCAGGCTCCAGGCTCCGGGCTCCGGGCTCCAGGCTCAAGGCTTCAGGCTCCAGGCTCAGGGTTAGTTCCAGGCTCCGGGCTCCAGGTTTCAGTCTCAGGGTCAGTTCCAGGCTTCGTACTCTATGCTCCGTGCTCAAGGCACTGGATTACAGCCTCCTACGTCTAGGCTCCGCAATCAAGGCTCCAGGCTCCAGGCTCAAGGCACGGGGTCATTTCTAGGCTCCGGTCTCCAAGGTCCGGACGTGTGGTCAGTTCTAGCCTCTGGGCTCCAGTCTCCTGGTTCCGGGCTCAAGGCTCCGGGCTCAGTGTCAATTCCAGGCGCCGGGCTCCAGGCTCGGGGCTCCAGGCTCCAAGCTTCAAGTTCCAGGCTCAAGGCTACATGCTCCAGGCTCCAGGCTCCGGGCATGGGGTGGGTCAAAGTTCTGGGAATCAGGCTTCAGGCTCCAGGCTCCAGGTTTGGGGTAAGTTCTCGGCTCCGGGTACCACGCCCTGGGCTCAAGACTCCGGGCACGAGGTAATTTCCAGTCTCCGGGCTCCATGCTCCCAGCTCAAAGCTTCCAGCTCAAAGCTCACGGCTCCGGGTTCGGGATCAGTTCCAGGCTCCGGGTTCCAGGCCCCAGGTTCCGGGGTCGGGGTCAGTTCCAAGCTCGAAGCTCCGGGCTCAAGGCTCCGCAATCAAGGATTCAGGCTCTGGGCTAAGGGTCAGCTCCGGGCTCCGGGCTCCGGGCTCCGGGCTCCGGGCTCCGGGCTCCGGGCTCCGGGCTCAAGGCTCCATTCTCGGGTTCAGTTCCAGTCTCGAGGTTCCTTGCCGAGGCTCCGGGCTCCAAGCTTTGGGCTCAGGTTCTTCTTCCAGGCTCCAGACTCCAGGCTGCATGTTCCAGGCTCCAAGCTCCAGACTCCGTGCAGGCTATGGGCTCGTGATGAGTTCAAGGCTCCGGCCTCCAGGCTCCAGGATTAAGATTCGGGGTAAGTTCCAGGCTCCAGGCTCCAGGCTCCAGGCTCCAGGCTCCAGGCTCCAGGCTCCAGGCTCCAGGCTCCAGGCTCCAGGCTCTAGGCTCCAGGCTCCAGGCTCCAGGCTCATTTTTAGTTCGAGGCTCCGGGCTCTAGGCTCTAGGGTCCGGGTTCGGCGTCAGTTCCAGGCTCTGGGCTCCAGGTTCCAGGTTCCAGGCTCCAGGCTCCAGGCTCCAGGCTCCAGGCTCCAGGCTCCAGGCTCATCGATCCAGTATCCGGGCTACGAGTTCGGGGTCAGTCTCAAGGCTCCAGTCTTCGGTTCAGTTCAAGGCTCCAGGCTCCAGGCTCCAGGCTCCAGGCTCCAGGCTCCAAGTTCAGGACCTCAGGCTCCAGACTCCAGGCTCCAGGCTCCAGGCTCCGGGGTCAGGGCTCAAGACTCCAGACTCCAGGATCCATGCTCCAGGCTCAAGGCTCCAGGCTCCTCTCTCCAGGATCCATGCTCAATTCCAGGCTAAAGTCACCTCTGGATCCCAGAGTCAAGCTCTCTCCAGGATCCATTCTCAATTCCAGGCAAAAGTCACCCCTGGATCCCAGAGTCAAGCTCTGGGATCCAGGCTAAAGGCTCCATGCTCAGGGTCAGTTCAAGGCTCCAGGCTCCATGCTTCAGGCTCCGGGCTCAGTGTCAGTTCCAGGCTCCGGGCTCCCGCTCAAGGCTCCAGGCTCCGGGCTCCAGGCTCTGGGCATGGGGTCAGTACCAAGTTCCGGTCTCCAGCTTTTAGGCTCCACATTTCAGGCTAGGGGTTAATTCCAGGCTAATGGCTCAATTTTCCAGTCTTCTTGCAACGCGTACCAGGCTCCAGGCTACTGGCACTAGGCTGAAGGTTCAAAGCTCAAGGCTCCAGGCTCGGGGTAAGTTCCTTTCTCCAGGCTCAAGCCTCCAAGCTCAAGGCTTGGGGTCAGTTCCACGCTCTAGGGTCCAGGCTCCAGGCTCCAGGCTCTACGCTCAAGTCTGCATGGTTCAAGCTCTTGGCTCCGGGCTCGGGGTCAGTTCCAGGCCCAAGGCTCCAGGCTCCGCTCTCCAGGCTTCGCTCTCCAGGCTCCGGGCTGCAGGCTATGGGCTCCAGGCTCCGTGTTGCGGGCTTAAGGCTCCAGGCTCCAGGCTCCAGGCTCCAGGCTCTGGGCAAGGGGATAGGTTCCAAGTTCCGGTCTCCCGGCTTCAGGCTCCAGGCTTCTGGCTCGGGGTAAGTTCAATGCTTGGGGTTTCACGGCCCAGGGCTCCAGGCTCCCGGAACGAGGTTTTTTCCAGGCTCTGGGCTCCTGGCTTTGAGCTTGGGGTCTTCTTCCAGGCTCTAGGCTCCATATTCATGTCTCCAGGCTCCAAGCTACAGGCTCAAGGCTCCAGGCTCCAGGCTCTTGGCTAAAAGCTCCAGGCTCTGGGCTCGGGATCAGTTCAAGGCTCCGGGAACCAGGACCCAGGTTTTGAGTTCAGGGTGTGTTCAATGCTCTGGCCTTTGGGCTCCAGACTCCAGGCTCTGGGCATTGGGTCAGGTCCAAGTTCCGGTCTCCAGGCTTAAGGCTCCAGGCTTCGGGCTCGGGCTAAGTTCCATGCTCGGGGTTCATGCCCTTGGCTCCAGGCTCTGGGACCGGGTCATTTCCATGCTTCGGGCTCAAGAATCCAGGCTCCGAACTCGGAGTCAGTTCCAGGCTCCGGGCTCGTGGCTCCAGGCTCAAAGCTCCATGCTCACGGCTCAATGCTCCGAGCTCCAGGCTCCAGGCTTGGGGTAAGTTCCAGGGTTCCAGGGCTCTGGGCTCAAGGCTCTTGGATCAGGGTCAGTTTTTTTCTCCAGGCTCCAGTTTGCAGGCTCCAGGCTCCGGGCTCAAGGCTCACGGCTCAAGGCTGCAGGCTCACGGCTCCAAGCTCCAGGCTCCAGGCTCCAGGCTCCAGGCTCCAGGCTCCAGGCCCCAGGCTCAAGGCTTCAGGCTCCAGGCTCCAGGCTCCTTCCTAAGGGATCAAGGCTTTGGGCTCAGAGTATGTTCGTGGCTCCGGGCTCAAATTTTTAGGCTCCTTATTTCTGGCTCAGTTCAAGGCTACAGGGTGAATGCTCCAGGCTCTATGCTCCAGGCTCGTGACTACGCGTTCCAGGCTACAGGCACCTGGCTCCAGGCTCAAGGCTCCGTGCTCCAGACTCCAGCCTCAGGGTCAGTTCCATACTCCGGGCTAGAGACTCAAGACTCAAGGCTCTGGGTCAGTTCATGGTTCCAGTCACCAGGCTCTAGACTCCAGGCTCAAGGCTCCATACTTCAATCTCTTAGCTCTAGGCTATAGGCCCCAGGGTCGGTGTCAGTTCCAGGCTCCGTGCTCCATGCTTCAGGCTCCGGGCTCAAGGCTCTGGGCTCAGTGTCAGTTCCAGGCTCCTTGCTCCCCCCTCAAGGCTCCAGGCTCCAGGCTCCAGGCTCCAGACTCCAGGCTCCAGGCTTCTTGCTTTGGGTAAGTTCCATGCTTTGGGGTTTCATGCCCAGGGCTCCAGGCTCCTGGCTTTGGGCTTGGGGTCTTCTTCCAGGCTCTTGGCTCCATGCTCATGGCTCCAGGCTCCAAGCTCCAGGCTCAAGGCTCCAGGCTCCAGGTTGAAAGCTCCAGGCTCTGGGCTCAGGATCAGTGCAAGGCTCCGGGCACCAGGACCAAGGTTTCGGGTTCCATGCCCTAGCCTATGGGCTCCAAACTCCAGGCTCCGGGCATTGTGTCAGGTCCAAGTTCCGGTCTCCAGACTTAAGGCTCCAGGCTTCGGGCTTTGGCTAAGTTCCATGCTCAGGGTTCCACGCCCTGGGCTCCAGGCTCTGGGAACAGGGTCATTTCCACGCTCAGGGCTCCAGAATCAAGGCTTTGGACTCGGAGTCAGTTCAAGGCTCCGGGCTCCAGGCTCCTGGCTCCAGTCTCCAGGCTCACAGCTCCATGCTCACGGCTCAATGCTCGGAGCTCCAAGCTCCGGGCTCCAGGCTCAGGGTCAGTTCCAGTCTCCGGGCTTCTGGGTCGTGACTCAAGGTTCTGTGCTCGGAGTCAGTTCCAGTCCTCCGTACCCCAGGCTCCAGGCACAGGGTCATTTCCAGGCTCCTGGCTCAAGACCCCAAGCTCACGGCTCTTGACTCAGGGTCAGTACAAGGCTTTGGGCTCACAGCTCCAGGGTCACGGCTCCATGCTCACGGATCCATGCTCTGGACCCCAGGTTCCGAGCTCAAGGTTCTGTTTTCGGGGTCAGTTCCAGGCTCTTTGCGCCAGGCTCCAATCTCACGGCTCCATGCTACGGGCTCCAGGCTTGGGGTAAGTTCCAGGGTTCGGGCTCCAGGCTCAGGGATCAAGGATCAATGTTCATGGTCAATTCAAGGCTCCGGGTTCTTTCCTCCGGGCTCGGGGTCACTTCGAGAATCTTGGTTCTGGGCTCCAGTCTTTAAGGTCTGGGCTCTAGATTCCGTGCACTAGGCTCCAGGCTCCTGGCTCATGAATCAAGTCTCCAGGCTCACGGCTCCAAGCTCCAGGCTCCAGGCTCCAGGCTCAAGGCTCAAGGCTCCAGGGTCTTAGTCAGTTGCAGACTCTGTGCTCCAGGCTATCGGCTCAAGACGCTAGGCTCAGGGTCAGTTCCAGGCTCCGGGCTAAAGGATCCAGGCTCCGCACTCAGGCTCCTGGTTCCAGGCACAGGGCTCCAGGCTTGGTGTCTGTTCCTTGCTCCGAGCTCAAAGCTCCAGCCTTGGGGTTAGTTTCAGGCACTGCGCATCGGGCTCCAGGTTCCAGGTTCCATGACACAAACTTAAGGTCAAGGCTCCAGGTTCCTTGCTGAGGGTCATTTCCAGGCTCCAGGCTCCAGGCTCCAGGCTCCAGGCTCTAGGCTCCGGGCTCCAGGCTTTGGGCTCTGGGTCTTCTTCCAGGCTCTAGGCTCCAGGCTCATGTCTAAAGGCTCCCGGCTCCAGGCTCAACGCTCCAGGCTCTGGGCTCGCGATCATTTCCCGACTCCGATCTCCAGGACCCAGGTTTCCGGTTTGGGGTTTATTCCATGCTCTGGCATTT